>NC_142814.1:46981919-47177516 GCF_049724085.1 Artemia sp. Qi Xiang Cuo
TCGTTTCGCCTACTTCCCATACAGGTTGTCTATGACCCCAAATGAGCCTAGATTATTTTTAATCTCATGTCTGTTCTGTTTCCATGCGTATTCTCTGGGAAACAGTACAATTAAATTCGAGAACCGTTAATTCTTATTCAACAATGTTTCCACATCACTAAAATATTGGCAAGGCTTTGTAAGATTGAAAGTTATTTTAAAATATCCTTGCGCAAATTAGGGGATCCATATGTAACAAATAGATAAATGTGAATAATCTCACTCAGTTCATTCTCTTGAAACTATGTGATAATCAATTGTGAAAAATAGGGGATTTTGAGTTTCAAATGGTGAGCATTAATTGAAATTACCCATGAAAAATATTCGCTTATGTGATAACGGTGAAGAAATAGCAACAGAGAAAATATCAAAGATTAGAAAAAATATCATTTTGAGTTTCAAATGCAGTAGTTATTAATATAAACGAACTACAAATATTCGCTTATCAGATATTGGCTAGATAGAACAGATTAGAAAAGAATTAGTTCTAGGAAAAAATTACAGTTAGATATCTCAAATGGAGGGGGGAGCAGAGACAAGAGTGGTGTCTTTTTACAAAATTAAATTTAGATATCTCCGAGGGAGATGAATTCAAAAAAATGGTTTGGGTGAGGGCTTAATATCTCACAGAGATAAGTTTATGCTGGGATTGAAAAGGACTGAAAAATGAATAAATAGAAAGGTAGGAAAAAACGCTTACATTTGCATATCCCGGCTGCACTTGGGCACCCGAAGGACCAGGTAGTGCATGCTGGAGGGTGGACGGGGCGATGTCGCTATGTTCTTGTGCGACTGGGCCGGTTATTTCACGATCTTGCATCGCTTCGGCAGGGTTCACCATATTATAAGAAGCCGTCCACTCTCTCTTTAACTTAAACCCAGGCTGCATTGGGGCTGGCACTGATGGGGCTGTATTGTCATCTCTGGTTTTCTTAGCGGGTGGCGGCGCCATACATTCTTCATAATTGGTCTTAAAAAAAAGAGAAAAAATTAGTATCAAAATAATTTGCCCCCTTTTCACAGAAAGAAAGTTAGTACCCTCATCCATATAATTTTGTTTAGTTTATCACTAAGAAAGCACAACGTAAAAAATTTCGTGAAATATACTAATTGCATCCTTTTTTTGAATCTGAGAATTACAGCTCACTGAGCCGTTCAAAGGCCGGCCTAGTTTATATATTTATCACACCCCCAGAAAAACAGCCCACGGACAATAACCCCCACGGAAAATATCCCTGAGACAAGACATGGAAAAATATCCCCCTTCCTCCACCGAAAGATATGATAAAAATGCTATTCAATTTACGCATAATAAAGCAATGTATCTTTTTCTTAAACTCACCCCCCTTACTTTTCACGCGAAGAAACAGTTTGTTTTCACCTTACAATGATGGAGATAGACTTGAGGCATGGTCCCCTCCCCTTTTCGCCAATGTCCTAAATATATTATTAGATCGTAATCTGAAAATAACGAGATTTCACTGGTTCTCCAAAAAGAGATTGTATATGCCTGCGCTTAATAAATTGCAATTGTCTGCATGAGACCGTTTTAATTTGACAGGAGAAAAACATCCCATTTTGATCTGAGAAACCTTTTACAGGAAGTGCTTTAAAAAAGGGTGACTGCTAATTTTAACCACGCACTGGAGTCTTGTGTCAAATCAGAGCGGCATTTACATTAAAAATTGACAGAAGTCAGTAGACACTAAATCACAATAGAGAAAATTCAAACTTTAACGAAAAGAAAATTATTTCTTTTTGCGAGAATTTGATTGTAAAACAATGGGGGATGGGGTTAGGGTAAAAAGAATATATTTTATGTTATTCTAGTGAGTATAAAGATTGTAAAGTGATGTTTCTATTGTATGTGGGGGGGGGGGTTGGGGTAAAGGAATAGATGTACGTTTTAGCTGAATATACTAGACGATGTCCAAATAGAATTCGTTTGAAAAAAAAAAAAATGTACTTCCATGGTAAATTGAAGGTGCCACGGGTTTTAATTCATCAATATTATCCATTATTGCTTACACAGCGTCAAAATACTTTCTGATAATTTAATCACATTGCATGCCCGTTATATACGAAATCTCAAGGGTGAATTGTTATGTAACGGGGAAATCATGTGTAAGCAGGCCTCTGATTGGCTGAGAAGGAGGATGTATCCGACTCGCTGATTGGCTGAGAAGGAAACATGTGATCTAACTGTTTCCGGGAAAGTCATAACATTTGGCTCGAGAGCAACAACAACAAATACTATTTCTGGACACCATGACATTCGCCTCGAGCATGTACATGACCAAAACAACAACACATACTATTTCTGGGACACCATGACATTCGCGATCGATTATGCAATCAAGTTCTCGGAAATTCACTTCCCCCTCGAGTCCTAGATCAATGACATTGCTCCCGTTAGAATTCAATGCGCATGTGCAACCTTCGCCCCGGAGCTATTACACATAGAAACATCAAATAAATCGACCTTGGAAAAAGAGGTCATTGACCCCATTACGTAATCTTTCTCCCTAGGGACTCTATGACCATATTTGGACCATAAACCACGTGGTGATCGTGGGAGTTTTAAAAAAAGTGTCCGGATCGGGATTCGAAGGGGTGGTGTAATCGTCGGAGTATAAGATAGCTCTCTACTCCCATCATCAAACCAAAAAACCCGACAGTTTGATTAATTAAAAAAATAATAAAGAAACTAGAGAACTCATCACCCATACTTCTCGTAAAACCGAAAACAATGGCCTTTCAGCAACCTTCAGAACTCCCTTGGGTTTGATTCTTGTGCTGTATTCTGTGGCAAAGTATTCCAGTCACTAGGGCTAACATGACCCACAGAAAACTGTGATCCTGTAGTAACTACTCTCGAATTTATAAACTGACTTGAACTACTTGTATTATTTTATTTTGTTTTTTATTTATTTATTTATTAACCGTCAAAAAAAGGTACAAAAGACGGAGTATCACTAAAAGAGAAAAAACACACACACAAAATAAATTACAACACATTACACATAATCGAACAAATTACAAAGACGAGAAACAAAAACTCACTTATACACTGCACTGCAGGTAATTATGCTTAGGCCTACCTGCAGTGCAGGTAATTATGCTTGTGAACACTTGAAACCGGTAAAAAAAAGACCGCCGATGCACTTGCGCAACAAATTATTTTGGTATTTAAACATAAATAGAGCATTATAAAATTTCACCAGACCAAAAATGGGCAATATCTTAAGTTCAACATACCTGGAATTCACCGAAGAACGTTTATCTACACCCGTCAGCACTCTAACCACTTTATTTTGTAGCACTCGCAATGGATGAAGATGAACTGCGAACACAGAAGGTCATACTAGATGCGTATGCATAAGAGAGGAATATTGTGTCCCTTAGGATATTATCTGGGAAAATATGCTTAAGTTTTCTTATCACTCCGATGTTATGAGGAATCTTGGCAGAAATTGGGAGTCCAGGATTCAAGAAGTTGAAGCACTCGTTCAGTACAGCTCCAAGAAACTCCACTGATTTAGCACATATGATGATATTTCCCTTAACTGTATCTGCGAAATCCAAGGATAATAATTTGGTTTTACTATATATAACCAAGGAGTTTCTCTTGTGGTTCAACTTCAGCTTATTCAGTCTTATTCATCAGTCAGCTTATTTAATGTCCGAATTCAACCAGCTAGCTTTGCTTATTCAATTTCACGGATCAGCGATGCAACGCTGATGAAAATGTGGCCTAAAGACCGCATGATTTCGAAACAATCAAAAGTAAATTCGTTGAAAATCATGGTTTTCAGGTATCAATAGGCCACAATGGCTCGGGGGGGGGGGCAAAATATTTTCATCTGAGACCTTTGGTGCTTAAATGAAATAAAGAGAAAGGGTTCCACGGAGAAAAAAGACTTAGACTTAAGAATTATCTGTTCCTTTTACTCTGAAAAGCTGACATAGCAACAATGGCTAAATATAACAATAGGTAAAAGGTGTGGTTATTTGACTTCCTTTTTGACATACCCAAGGGCTTGACACTTTCCATCACCTGGTGTAAATCTCGAAGCACCATTTTCGCAGCGCATTTCCGACGTGTGTGGCACAGTCAACAATCCCTTTGACAAAATCTTAATTAGCAATATGATTGTCTTACGAAGATACTTCATACAAGTAAACGGTACTTGTCGGTTATTTGAAACACACCCAAAAAGTGAAGTTAGGTTAATCCTAACAAAAATAACACAACACGATGATAAAATATTACTTTAGAAACAAAATTATGGAAACCTAACCCTACTCCTACCGCTAATGTGCAAATATATAGCCCAAATTCTACAAGTCCAATGCATTTTATCATCCATCGCTTGTTTTTGTAGCTGTGAAACCGGTTTCCTGAGATGTAACCTAAGCCTAATGCTTGAACGTGTTTCTAATAACCGACAAGTACCATGTAAATCAATAGAGTTGAAGCACACTTTTAAAAACGGAAGCACAATACCTACTTTTCTGGTAGCCTACACATAATTAAGAATTCGTGCATATTTATAGCCACCCACATATGATTTTCAATTTTGTTCTTATGACTAGCGTTTTTAACAAGTAAACATAAGAAACAACATTTTTTTGGTGGTTTCGAGCAGGTTCATTGATAGTTCAGCAAATAATGACACCATCTTTTTTAATGACTTTTAAGCTCTTTTTTTTTGTTCGAAAATATCATCGGATAAAAAGGAGTCGAAACGTTATTTTCATTATTATGTAGAAATACGAAATATACGAAACGTATATCATTATTATGTAGTATTTTTATTTACTTTTTCTCGAGGACGAAGCAGCAATCAGTCAACGGCCGGAGATTGACTTTTATTTGTTCTCAAGAATACTATAAAAAATTTCAAGAAAATATAAAGTATTTGATGTTAAGATGAAAGCGAAACTTGTTTGGGCAGTAATAGCAAAACTTGTTGGGAAAATAATTTGTTTTTATATGAGACATAAATATGTTGGGAAAACCATTGAAATACCAAGGGCGGTGAAATGAAATTTGGCTTTATGAACTGGTTAAGTGGAAAGTTACACTCATGTATACATTGTCAAAAATTAGGGATGGTCCTGGATTTAATTTTTTATGAGAAAGACTTGAAAATCAATTAAAATTAGTCACTTAAATTAAAAATAAAACTTTATTTAAACAGACTGAATTTTAATGAAAAAGAATATGCAGCTACATATTTTTTGGTAGTTGTGAGCGTCAAATTTAAATAATGGAAACGTGGGTGTAAATTCAGCAAGAAATAAGCTTAAAACATATGATATCAAAAGCTTAAGAAGATTTAGGTCTCTTTTGAAGGTATAGTTGTGTTTTGAATAGATATATTGTTTGATGTTTGAGTTTTTATGGCCGAAATGGTTGTCAAATTTAACTATTTGGGGTACTTGTTTAGTAGCCGGGCAACACGCGAGAAGAACCGCATCGAAATCTCAAAGATGCTATTGATAAACAGGTTTCCGCTGCCTAGTGAGGTATTGCTCACTCTGTGAAAAACATTTAAACTTTATTTTTTTGGGGTTAAAGGGGCAAAAAAAGGTAGGTTAGGTTACGTATTTAATATATGCAGAGCTTTACCCCCCCCCTAATAAGCAAATATATAGTCCAATTTTTTTTCTAAACTATTATATTTTTATCCTACTTTGTTTTATTTTATTAGCATTAACCAAACTTCACTTCTCGCGTGTTGCTTGGATATTAAACAAGTACCCTATTTAGTTTCGGGTATTTATTTTTACAGTTCAAAAGGGCAGTACTGACGAAAATATGGCACTCTCTTAAAAATATGCCGGTCGTTTTACAGACTCTTTAGGTAGTGAAGTGGTGTCTATTAAAATTAAAAACCTCCATTTGGATCTGTACTGCTTTTTAGGTATACAATGACCACAAGGCTGTGATGGCTAGGATACGTTCTGCGGATGACAGATGCCAAAGATTGTCCTTTTTGGACAACCATCTAGGGCTACACGAAAAGCAAGCCCCTAGGCGGGGTGGGAGGAGGTCGTAAGGAAGGATTTGAGAGAACTTTGAACTTCTTAAGAGGGTGCAAAAATGGAAAACTTTGAATAGATTGGGGTGGAGGAAGAGCGTGCATTGCCGTGTTGGCCACATGTGGCGCGATGCTGCTGTGTATTGTTAGGAATAATTGTAGTAAACTATGATATATTTTATGCTCAATACTTTCGCTATACTTATTATAATTTATTTGTATGTATATAAGATTCTAAATTTTATATTTATTCTATTTATATTTGTTTATATTTATTATACTTATATGTTTATTATATTTATCATAGTTTATATGTATTTAATCTATTTATTATAATTTGTATGTAATTTATACATAAGTAATAATTTTTAATAACTCATAAGACCTCATAAGCACCCAAACATTTCACAAAACTCGTCAGTAGTTGAATTACATGGACTACCAAATTTAGCTGCCAATAAGATACGAAATTTTTCACTTTTCATGTTTTGGGTTTCTTGCATTTCATGTTTCTGATCTACTCTACTTTTTAGATTGCGCCAAAAATAAGCGATTAAACATTTGTTTGAACGTCAAAGTGAAAGCTATCACAATCCAATGGGCATATAACATCATTTTTATTAGATTAACGCGTAATAATAGCACTTTGCATGTAAATGCGCATTTACAATGCGTCAGTCAGCACCGTCGTGCTGTATGGAGCGGAGACGTGGCCAGCTGCAAAATCTATCCTCAGTGCCGTCGATGTCGCTCAGACGAAACATCTCTGAAGAATCGAAAGACTTCACTGGACTGACTTCGTTAGCAACCAGACTCTCCTGCCACGTACCGCTCAAACTCCTTTCTCGACGCAGATCGCCCAGCTTACTATTCGGTGGTACCGCCATCTCATTTGCAGATCCCGTGAAGCCCCAGTGTAGGTTGCATTCGACTTTGACCCCAATTGACCCGTATGTAAGTGAATCAGGGAAAGCCCAACAGCAAGGTGAAAAGACAACGCCGATGATTTCCTCACCAAGCCCACATCCCGGTGGAAGAAGCTGCGAGCCTGGTAAGTCATAGTTCAACCTGGAGGCGCCTAGTCTCATCGTTCTCTGCGCCGAACCCTCGGCAGGAGCCTTAAGTCTAAGTCTATGTCCGCCGCAGGGGCTCTCTGGGTCATGCCACCCCGGATGCATGATTTTTGGACATGCCAACTACTTGGAACAGTTTGACTATCTCAAAATTTTGATGGATATATTGGGGTGGGTGAGAAGGGACCGAGTAGCAAAAGGCACAAAAGGGAGCTGGTTGCACTCATATTAGTTTACAATCATTAAAAGGGCGCTATAACTTTATATTTACAATTAGTGAGCCCCCTCCTAAGTTTACAAGACCAATCTTTCCATGCGAAGTGGCCTGAAAAATACAAAGGAGACGTATGACTGTCTACTGTCCTCTGATTTACTTGTCACTGTTGTGTCTTCGCTAAGGTCCGTTTGATGGCTTAGTGGGCATGGTTGCCACCGTCAGTAGGATTTTACTAGATCTATGAAAAAGAAATCTAGTAAATTTAGAGGATCTAGTAAATTTCCCGAAATCTAGTAAAAAGTCATGATCTATAAGCACTCCATCTAAGCACTAAGCAATAAGCACTCCATCGCCTGAATTGCTTCGTGATTATCAGTTGCATTTGTTTTTCTTCGTTGATTATTTTATAATTTTTCAATATATCGGAATTTTATGACCTGAAGACCATTGATAAATTTAAAGCCGGCTTCACCAGCAGAATTTCCAGAATCTAAGATTCCAGGCTATTGTTTGACTTCTTGCATACACCGCATCTGAAGTATGAAGCCTATCCAGTAGTGCATCCAAATAATAAAAAAAAAGGATTTTTGAACTTATATGTTTCCGGAATTTTCAATCATACTATGAAAACGAAAGAAAAGAAAAGAGAAAAAAAAAGAAGAAAAAAAGGAAAAAAGATTATAAAAATCCTTTTGATTATCCTCCTATAGTAAAAATCGATGGTTGATGGTGCGCGCGCGCAAAAACTTTTTGTTGAGCATTTAGTAAAAACAGATGCGATTTAGTAAATTTTTCCTCTCTGATTTAGTAAATTCTTCAGTGGGTGTTAGTCCTACTTCTATTTGTGGTAATTGCTGTTTCTTTTATGTTTGACTTAGTTATTCGTTGTAATTTTCGAATGTTTGGGATTTCATTTATTCATCAATAGTGATTTCTGTTAATTTTGAGTTATTATTTTCCTCTATTATCACAAGTCGTTGGTTTAATGTAATTCTTTGCGTTCCTTTGAAAAACTTTTTTTTTTGAAAGAAGAATCTTTAAGTTAATAAATTTCCAAAAAGGTGACTTTTCTCCTCTTCAAACGCTGGAGTAGACACAAGCTCCGTATTAAACATGTTCTAATGCTAGGAAAATATATTTAGAGATTCTATTCAATGCTCCCAAATGCATAAAATGCCATTCATTACTCTACTGACAACTTGAATGCAATGAGTAAGTCTAGGTTCATTTTATACAATCAACATATTATAATCAATAAATTATTCAAGTACAGTGGTGATTGTAGTGGGGTTAATTGGGGAAGGGGTAGATGCGTCTTTGCCCCCTAGATTTTTTGCCCTCTCCACTAGATTAAAAATATCTTTTTGAGGTAGTTTCATGCTTTTTATGAAAAATGGCTTTTTTGTATATGTGTAAAAAAAAAACGTCAAATACTTACCCCTATATACTGGAAAATGGATCCCCCTTTCAAATTTTCGTGATTTGACAATACTGAGTAGTAAGGTACTACGAAAAATGTGGTTCAATACCGCTCTCTAGGGTTATGATGAAAGAAAGGTTGAGGTGGCTAGGGCACGTTGTGCGGATAAAGGATGCCAGATTGCCGAAGATTGTTCTTTTCCTCTTACCGTCTAGGGCTAAGCGGAAAGCAGGTCGTACTTGCCTGGGATGGGAGGACGTCATAAAGAAAAATTTAAATGAAATGGGAACTTCGTGGGAGGGTGCAAAAAGGGAGGCTTTGAATAAATTGGGATGGAGGCTTGGTGCTGCGGTGAGTTGTTAGTAGTAGTAGTAGTAGTAGTAGTAGAGTAGTAAGGTAAGCCAATGACATAAGGAAACATAGTAGATCGGATTTTGTATTATGTTGAGATACTGGCAATCTAAATGTTGAATGAATTCAAGGTAATTAAAAAATAAATTACCTGTCGTTAAAACATGTAACTTGATGATGCTACATCCCCAAGTAAATTAATTAAATTCAATACCTAGGTGAATTACTACAATTAATGCCAACAAGAGCATTATTTCTCAAAACAACTGATTTGCCTTTTTTTTCATATTAATTTTGATTACTTTTTGGATTTGGTTTGCTTATACTTTACGATAGATATATATATATTTCTCACAAAAGCCCCATGGGCCATGGATATTTCAAATACAACAAAACACATAAAGAATAATAAGTTCAAACACTTTTGAAAATAACACTACGATAGAAAACCCTCCCTATGTCTCATCCCCACACTCACAAAATTTCCCAAATTTCCAATACCCACTTTGCAACTACTTCCTATTTTATTTTCTAAACAACTTCTATACATGACATCCCTCCCAAAAATTTCCCTTTTAAGTATCTTTAGTTCTTCACAATAACACATAAAATGTTCTAAATCTTCAGACTATCCGCACACCGGACAAGAGAAGGGACCACTCCGTACCTTAACCCTCCCTAAATGCTTTCTTCCCCCCCCCCCCCCCAAGCGGCATAAAATTCCCCCTTACTGATAAGACATATTTTAAAGTATCCTTTTGGAGCCCAAATTCTAGATATATTTCTTCTCCCCAGGCTTTTTTAATGTTTTTATCTATTCCCATATTTACCTGAAGTAACAAAGTTTAATATCTTAATTCTGCTACTGTTCAAATTTGGTGGAATTTTTATGTTTGATTTTTTTTTTTTTTATTTAGTTTTCCCTGTTAAAAATCTTTTTTTTTTATTATCTATTATTCATTTTATCCTTTTTACTTCATTCCTTTTGTTTCTGTTTTTGTTTTTCTTGTACTCATCTCAGCTAAAGACGCTTTGTTTAATAGACGTAAAATATTCGTGCTATTTTCCCTTTTCTTGATGTTTTCTGCGGTTATAGTGCCGTTGCTTTGCTAGAAATTCGATACGATTGCTCCTGAAAAAAAAGAACAGACTCATAAGTGCTCCCCATGTTAAAATATGACTTCCATTTCGTTCTATGTGGAGGACTGTAAAGTTCTAGCTTAGGGTTTTTGATAAAAGTGATTTCAAAGGCTTGTACTATTTTTCGATTCGCCGTCATTTTGAAGAAACTTCAGGGTCATTATCGGAATTCGCATAAATTTCTTCTCTTATTTACAAATCACTGCTCAGTTTAACGTGAATGACGATTACTATATACAAAACATTGCTTTCAAAATACATGGAAAATATGTCACCACTGACATTTTCTTCAAAAACTCGTTTTTTAGATTTCGGCTACTATGAACTGGGATTGCTCTTTAGCTGCAACTACTATTGCTTAATTGGGCTTCAGATTTTTTTTTAGGTTGAAGAAAAAAGGTGCACTTTACCAGTCGATTTATTGGGGGAACAACCGCAAAAAGGATTCTTAACTCAAAACCCTGAATAAGCTGCAGAAGATGCGTTATCATATGAGAAGGCTGGTTTTTGCTGTGATTCCATTCAAACATCTAATCCTAATTAACCTGCTTTAGGCCAATGGGGTTAAAATAGCTTTCCCTTTTATTTTCAGATACTTGATCATTCTCTTATTCCGATGAAATTCGAAAATCAGATTTGAAACTAGTATCAAGAAACATGAAATACCAGAAATATAGGAACTCTAAACTCGTTGTTTTTGTTCAGTACACTTAATCATATTTATTTTTGTTTGGTTCGATGTATTTTCTAGGATCTGACTTATTTTTAGTTTAGTTTTTTTTCTGTTTTTTTTTCTTTCGTATTTTTTATTACTTGTCGTATCTGTGATGCAGGTTAAATATTCAAAACTTTAATGAGGAATTAAAGTTGGATGAAAAAAGTTGAATGAAAAAAAATATGAAAAAAATATTGTCGCTCCCTGGACTCATCATATGTCTGATCATACCTGGACACCGCGATTTTCTAATATTTTTCTTTTGTTGTTTCAAAAGTACCAAGAAGGGCGGCCCCATATATCCGTTAGTTTTGCCACGTTTACTTCGTCTTTAGTTATTTCTGTACGCCAGTGGTTATGAACTATTTTGGAGGGGGGCCTTGAGACTTGCTGGGAGGTTCGTTACGCGTTCAAGCAATCAACCTAAGATGCCTCAATAGATTTCACTTCTTCTTCACTAATTTTTTGTATTTTACAGTAAAAAAAGCTTGCTTCGTTTTAAATGCATCGTCCCAGCCGGGAAATATTGATAACTTTGGGGGCTCTCACCATTCGGTCTGCGGGTCGTCATGCTTGGAAGTAATCAACCCTAATATACCACTAAAAATTTGACTTCGGAACAACTTATTTATCTATCTTATTAAAAGAGCTATGATTGTGTATTTCTTCTTTTTTTCTCGAAAACGGCACAACACTTTTTTTTTTTTTTTTTTTTATTTTTTTGGAAAGTGACATACTACCATTTTTTGGTGTAAAAAAAAAAAGATCTAGATAGGTGACTACTTTGGAAAAATTCGCTTAAGGGCTTATTTTCTGGAAAAAAAAAATCATATGAATGGCGTCACAAATACCCAGATGTTTAGTACTCCAGCAGATCTACTTTCTACAGATAATAAGATAAATAAAATTTTGGCTATTTTGTGAAAGCGATGCTAAAATTATTTTCACCGAGGGAAACTTGGTCCCCTGGCACCGTATTTTATAGTAGCAAAATGTTCTTTAGTGGTCCCTTTTAACTGGTTGATATTGTCCACTTTTGGGGGCCTCATAACTTCCTCGGCCCGATTTCACACTTTCCAGTAATCAACCTAAAATACCACAGTAGGGTTTATTCATGAGCGGTTCATTTATTGCAGGCTTAGCTGTAGTAGGAGGTTTACCACATAAGTGGTTTTGGCCAGCCGATCGATCTTTGGGGGGTCTCGCAACTTCATCGGCTGGGCATCACGCTCGCAACAAATACACCGGTGATGCCATAAAGTTCCTTGTTAAGTATTTTTTTTTACGACTTGCAAACTCAGGAAAACAAATTATGACTTTTGTGCGAATTTCGTGTTTTAAATTAGAACTCAAATAAACTGTAGTGTTAAGGCTTTGTTTAAGACGGACCGTGAAAATGCTTCGTTTTCCTAGAAAAATTACGACTGTAACCTTATTCTCAAGTAGGCAAAAAATGCTTAGTCGTCACTTTTTTAACGGGTAAAATACGTCGTTCTTAGGGATATACACATTTAAAGAAAATGTTGGATCAAACAATAAATAGGCCTAGCAATATGAAAAAATACCGCCCATGCATAAAAAATATCAATCAACCCTCATGAAACCCCTCTCCAAATTTCTATCTTTTATTAGATCATTCAATAATCTCCTATACATACAACTCTGCTTTCATATGTTTTGAAGGTTTGTTCCCCTGATATATTACCCTCCCCCCTCCCCAAAAAACAACTCTGGGCTGTATTAATATGACTGAATAACGATGCGTCCATCAGAAACTCACGTTTATAATCGAAGAAAAAAACAAACATAACATTTGAGATACATCTTGCACTTTTTTAAGTTTGTACACGTTTCTGTGCTCGTTTACAACATGAGCACAGTGCTCATTTACATGAGATCAGCGTACCTTTTTCTCCTTTTAAAAATATGTGGAATGGGAAGAAAAACTTTACAGAAAGCAAAGCAAAGATACTTGACACACTTTCAATTTTTTTCAAATTTGTACACGTTTGAATGCTGACTTTAATTATAAAACAATGTGGAAAGGGAAAATTGGCAGAAAGCGAAGATATTTGAGATTAAGTTTCCAATTTTGCTATTTTAAACACGTTTGGATGCTCATTTTGAAGATGGTTGATGGTCAGCCATCCGTATATACTCCCCTAATAGCAGGCCAAGGAGCCTTTGGGGGGACTAGCTCAGTGTATTATTGTATGTGTATTGATAATGAATAAAATATTATCCTATGCCCGTCCTTTAAGGTTGTCGTGTGGGCTCTTTCTTCGTAATAGTGCAGATGTGCCATCTGTATGCACTGCTGTTTTTTATGTCTACTTACTTCTATGGCTTTTTAGGTTTTTTTGGTTTGAACACCCCAGAATATCCAGGAAATCTTGGGTTACACGATCAGATCCGTGTATTGCAGTGGGTGAAAGAAAATATTGCAAGATTTGGCGGTGATCCTAGTCGGGTAACGCTTATTGGACATGGGGCTGGAGCTGCCTCCGTCACAGTGCACATGGTTTCGCCAAGGTCTCAAGGTTTGATCTATATTTTTTTTCAAATTTTTTGGAAGAATCAAGTAATTTAAGTGCTTTTTTGCACGCGAAGAGCTAAAACCTATCATTTTACAGTATTCTAGGGTGATATCTAAGTAAATTTGTCAGTTTAATTTTATTTTTTTTGGTATTTTGAGAAATTCCAAATTTTAAAAATAAATAAAAATCAAAATGGGTCGTTGGGATGTTTTTTCTTTTTCTATTATGTAAGATTTAAGAGTTTAGTACGTCGTAACTACTTTTTCCGGATCGTAATGCATATGAATTTATTTCTATTTTTTTTTCGAACATGGAGGTCAATAACTCGGCTCGAGGCTTTACTATTTCTTGGGTATGGCATCTGTTTGGGTTTTCCTTAGCCAAAACATTTTTTTAATCCATGCAGCAAAACGACATGATGTCTGCTCGTGGATGTCCGCCCAGCTATTTTTTCGGTGTCTTTTTCTTAAAAATTAGTCCATATTGTAATCTAAATTTATTATCAAATTAGTAATTTAATTTCGAATAAGTATTCTTTCTATATTTCCCTTAAATCGCTAGACTTTAGCCCTTTGACAGTTGTCTCTCGTAGACAAAAAACAGACTGTACTGTTGTGTGAAAGGTTGTGAAACCTGTTTTAATCTATAACAAGGTTGCGAAAGTGTTGTTTTTGGCCTTATTTCGACATTTTTGGGGGGACTGGCACTTTTCCCACAAAGGACCAAATTTTGTTACTTGGTGGCAAAATCACTCTTTTATTCTATCTTTTTAGGCTTTTCAATATAAGTGGCATTAGTTGCCATCACTTAGTGCTAGTACATAAGTGTGCTTATTCGTGCCCTCAATTCTGCCGAATAGTTGCAGCCCTAAAACGATCACAGTTTTTCCTGCAAATTTTTTTTATCCCGTTGCCTTTCTATTTATGAATATAGAGATGGGAGCAATTGCCACCTCCTCAGATTTTTTGTCCTTTCTAGACTTTGGAAATATTTTTCTGGGTATTTCTATTGAAGAATATTCCTTTTTGGTTCAAGAAACACAAAATTATTCCCCCTCCCCTTAGATTTCGAAAAACACAGCACTTCCCAACTTTTTTAGGAATAGACGTTCCTGAAGTCAGTATTTATTTTTAACACCTCTGATGATTAAGACTGGTGTATTTTAACTTTTTTTCAGCTTTTCATAATTAGTTTCTGGCCATCTTTCCGGATACAAGTCTATTTGTTTCTTTGCCATCAACAATGACGCTTCAATGCAAGGTCGTTGAAGAAGACGTATAAGATAAGCATCGTGAGACCCCTTATTTGGCATTGTATCATTTGATCAGTTTTTGTTTTACCGTCTACAATTTTAGGCGCCTGCTGCTTCATTTCTGTCGAAGAGCTAATATGAATTTAATATTTATGACATTTAATTATGGCTTATTAAGCATCGGGCGCTGTTCTGGCTACTTGAGCCAAAATTAGCTACGAGATCATGTCTTGGTTTCAATTCCAATTTGATTGCATTTAATTTTAGGCGGATTTAGCACGGATGTTTATCACTGATTAAATTTGCTACTTTGGTCTGCACTGTTGAAACGCTTGACTCATTGACACAAAGGAACTGAAATTTAAAAGAAAACTGAGGCTCCACTCATTGAGGCTAGTCTGGATCCCCCTCCCCTGACAGTTGATCCGCTCGTTTTGCAATTTCGGGCCTTCCTAAGGGGTGATAAATGTTTCCCCCTTACCCCCTTCCCTGACAGTTGATCCTAAGGGGTGATAAATATTTGGTTTACCCTACTCTTGCGCAGGTGAATAAGCAGTGAACGGTTGCCCATGTGACCCCTTCCTGGCTGCTCAAAATATTGCACCCAGACACATTTCATCTCCTTTCAAGTGTGGAGACTTTGTGTTCGCACTTTTGCTCCAAATTTTTGAATTCGTGGATTCATAGTCTCAAACTTTGGTTTTTCTATTCAGCACACTTATTCATATTTATTTATTTTTTCTTTGGTTCGATGTATTTTCTAGGATCTGACTTATTTTTAGTTTTTTTTTTTCTTTTTCTGGTTTTGTCTTTTTTTTTCTTATAAATTTTGTTCCTTCCGTATTTTTTATTGCTTGTCGTTTCTGTGATGCAGGTTAAATATTCAAAACTTTAATGAGGAAAAAGTTGAGGTCACTTTTTAGCAATATTCTAAGGGAATAGAAATTTGACCCGCATGAGACCACTCTTTAGCAAAATTCTGACCACTTCTTTGGAGATGAGAGCGGAGAAGAATCGAATATACGGACATGCAATTTTTTTGTGCTGGGTGTGCGAAGGTCTTTGAAATAAATTAGAAATGAGTGCCAGGTAAGGTTAAGCTACGTGCTCACAAGTGGTGTATGACGAGGAGCCCGCAATGCACGAGAGAAATTTGCCTCGCCGTTTGTGAAAGTTTGCCATGCGTGGTACCAAGAGGAATGGTGGCAAAAGTGTGCCATGAACGGGACAACGAAGGCCATTCTAAGAAGAAAGCCAAGGGCTGGACAGTGGTTGCCGATACGCGTCTCTACCAGCTAGCTCACTCTGGAGAAATACGTGAAAAATTTATAACTATTGTGGAAGAAAAGCAATCACTGTGTTTAAAATGTCTGTTTTTCTTTTTGTAGATAATAGAAGCTATTGTTTTTTAGTCACTGGACGGGATTGTAAAAAAAAAATGTCGGAGTAAAAGAAAAAAGACAAACATGCGAAACTGTAATAATAATGGTAAAAAGAAAGAAAACACAATACAAAGATTTATTTAAGATATGTTTGTGATGTATTTAACATGTGTTACATATATTTCTAATATACATATACATCTCATTTTATATATTTTCTGATATCTATGTGTTTATTTTATTTAATTACATATATTTTTATATTTTAGACCTATATGAACGTGCCATTATAATGTCAGGGAATGTGTTAGCGCCTTGGGCGACGTCTGACCAAGTAAAAGTAGCATCTGAATTTGTAGCGCAAATGTTGGGCTGTGACTTAGATACAAATGAAATGATGAAATGTCTGCAAGGCAAAAGCGTTAAAGAAATTGTTCTTGCCTTCGAACGCCATTATAAGGTGAGTCCTCTGCTTTAATATTTATCAAAAAGCTGCTTGAAAAGAGCGTATACGACTTTATGTCCCCGACTCTGACCATATTGACTTGTGTACTAGGTGTCTGATCCTGAGTTCGGCTATATGTTCCGCTATGCGTTAGTAAAGCTTCCAGAAGCGGAACCTGGAATATATTCAAATAATAGTTCAACCACATTAGGAAGACTTCTGGAAAATGGCACATGTGAGAGAGGACTGGCTGCTCTTTCTGGATGGTTGGGTGCCTCTGGGCCACAAGAGAAACGAGAGAACGACTGTTCAACCACATTAGGAAGACGTCTGGAAAGTGGCACATGTGAGAGAGGACTGGCT
This sequence comes from Artemia sp. Qi Xiang Cuo, assembly GCF_049724085.1. Lineage (NCBI taxonomy): Eukaryota > Metazoa > Arthropoda > Branchiopoda > Anostraca > Artemiidae > Artemia > Artemia sp. Qi Xiang Cuo. Next base: position 46,998,901 of record NC_142814.1, read on the forward strand.
GCTCTTTCTGGATGGTTGGGTGCCTCTGGGCCACAAGAAAAACGAGAGAACGATTGTTCAACCACATTAGGAAGACGTCTGGAAAATGGCACATGTGAGAGAGGACTGGCTGCTCTTTCTGGATGGTTGGGTGCCTAGGGTGGCACAAGAGAAACAAAGGTTTTGAACTCTTACCCGTAGTTATCTTTTCGCTGAGCAGTTGTCAGCAACTTACACCATAAGAACTCCAAGTGCGTGCTTGGTTCATCCTCCCGACTTTTCCAAGTGACACTATTTTGAATTTGTTGCTGATGTTGTGGACTCTATTCATATTGAGCTGGGATTATCAATGGTCTCTACTTTATTCATTTAGCCTTAGCATCAGGCTATTGAACTGAGAAACGCTCACTACTTAAATAAATATTGCGGCTCGGGAGCTTTTCTTTGTTTTCATTGGCTTAAAAGTTTACACAGAAAACCAATTAGGTAGAAATTAATGCTTAGTTCTTTGTATTTGCTTACTATTTCGCATTGGAGAACCGGGGAACCAATCATGTTTTAAAGAGGCAAGGCTATTGGCTTCCTTTCTGGTATACGCTCAAGAAATGAGGATAATGGGTGACAAAATTGCGTCACAGACGTAAACCACTGAAATTAAACCCATTTATGTATATGTATATATATATATATATATATATATTATGGAAAGTTTAAACTTGATGAAAGAATGTCTGGAGAGCATGGTGAGTGATGATTGTTTCCTATGTGTGAAAGGTCGGGACGTTGTTTCAGGCTTGAACACAGAAATAAATTTTTATAATTGTTTAAGTTTTTGTTCATCTAGTGTGAATTACTCAAAATGAAATTTTTCAGTCTCTGTTGCTATAACCCTAACGTCTATAGAACAATAATCTTTTTATTATTGTTATTAATATTATAGAATGATTTTTTAAGGTTTGACCCACTTTCTGACACATAAGTTCGATAGCTAGATAGGGCGGGGGGGGGGGGTATAACCACCTCAAAGACGACACAAGCAACACATTTGATAACTAGGCAGAGGGGGGGGGGGTATAACCACCTCAAAGATGTGGCTCAAGGAGACTGGGTTCTCAAAACAAACATTCCTTTGGGGGGGGGGGGTATGGCTGTCTGAAAGACGTAGTTCAAGGTGACTGACCTCCAAGAGAAATATGCAAGTTTTTAATTGGGGTGATATAGCCACCTGAGAGACGAGGCTTAGACAGAGCCCACGTGCTAAAAACAGTTTTAATTTGGGAGGGGAATATGAGCACCTGAAAGATATGGTTCGAGATGCAGATTTTAAGTGGGAGGAGGGTGTGATCCCGCTAGGGACGTGGCTCAAGGAGACTGATCTCCCAAGAGAAAAATACAAAGTTTGAAATTCTTCATTGAAATATAGGTAAATTGAAATGCATGAAACACCATTGATGCAATTCATCGGTTTTTTTACGACTCGGAGATTAAAAATCTGGAATGGAAAAAACATCTACTAATTCAGTTCAGATATAGATAGCAATGGATTTGTTCTTTGGAAAAAAACAACTAAACTAATCAAGCTAGAAACGTGAGAATTTATGTGGAGTAATTTGGGAACCGTGACAATAGATAGGTTATAATAACAAAATGGCTATAAAAACTTTAGAAAAAAATCGAAAAATTTAATGTCATGACAATCCAAATGGATATAGAATCGGGCTTTTGGGACGTTTGAATGTCGGTCATCATAATTTATCTTGGATATGTGTATTTATTTTCAAGTGCAATGTTGATAACATTTTGACTTGTTTTTTATTTGAATATTAAAAAAAAATTATTCGAGTTTTATTTAATTTGTTTTGAAAAAAGTGAAAACGCTATTTAAAATGTCATTTTGGCGAAATGTTTGGTTGCCATCAAATTGATGAGTTATAGAATTTACTGTCGATTTTGATCAACAGCATCAAAGGCACATTTTCAGGTGATAACGGTATTGGCAGAAATTTTTCTACAAAGCAGTGGCGTAATTTCGTCAAAATCAGGGGGGGGCGCAAACTTGGAGCCCATTTTTTCCAAATCAAATGAAAATGACAGCGAAAACTGAAAAATAGCCATATAGTACCAACAAGGTAAAAAAATGTTAAAAAAACTGACCTGTTTCTGTGGGTGCTTGAAATAGGCAGGCTTATCATAGTTTTGACAAGATTTCTGAAGAAACTGAAATTTCAGCTGGAAGGGGGGCGAACTGTGGTCTGGAGGGTCAAACGAACGTTTGGGAGGGGTAGTTATCCCCTCTCCCAATAGAAAATTACGCCCCTGCTACATAGCTGCAAGCCTTATAAAAAAAATGTGTCATATTGGTAGGTTAAGTTGAATGAGGTTGAGTTAAACGAAGGCTCTGCTGCACGGCAACCTGATATGGATGGTTTTGTATGATAGAGAGTAGTAAGGAGGAATGGGATCAGGGTCAGCAAGGAGGAAGGGTCCTGGGGTGGCAGTGAGGTAGAGTGGTAGGGGGCGGATGTGTTCTGATGTATTACGTTAATGATATTGTTGAAAGAGTCTGGTTTGTTTTTGGCTGTTTTTTTTTTCTCGTTTTATTTTTTTATTATTCATTATTGAATTAAAGCCGAAGAAACTGGCTTGTATCAGTGCTGCTTGGTAGCAAAAAGGTCAATTTGTTGCATGAGTGTAGTGTTTGTAACCAGTAATTGTTTTTCTGTTTGTGGATAAAAGAACCTAGATCAAATTCGTAAATCATTCATTGACTTTTTGACGTTTTCCGGGAAAGTTAATTAATTAATCACTAATCTAAGTTAGTTTATTAATCACTTCTGTATTAAATCTTTGCTACCAACATCGTTTTCCAAATTTTTTTTGGGCGAGGTTTTCTCGGAAACCCTGCTGCGAACCAGAAAAATTATAACTTGAAATTTGTTCTGGAATAAGCTTTTCTATAAAAATGAAGATTTCAATTTATTTCAAGTTTTTTGAAAACACGAAGGGCGAAAATGTGTTGTAAAATTCACCAAAACTAAAAATCCTTTTAAAAAAACAAGCCTTTTCCCTTCAAATGCACTTAAAAGCAAAACATGATTATTTTCTCCCTATAATAAGAAAAATTAAAATCTAATGATTAAATGAATGGACTAAAGATTATAGATTAAATCAAAGATCGGACTAAATAAATAACTGAATTTTGGTTGAAATTTAATTGTTATTTTAGTGAAACTAAAGAAACTACAATTGAAATGAAATTTATTAAACTGAAAAAAAACTTTATTTATGAATGAAAAGACGAGCTATCCTCGACAAAACATCTTGAACTACTTACAAAATAGAAGTAATAACGAGTTCTGCGAAAAATTCGGTTCGATCCAACTCTTGTGCTATAATGGAAGAAATATTGAGATGGATAGGCAGGGGCGTATCCAGGATTTTTTAGGGGGAGGGGTTTTACAAAAGAATTTTTTTGTGTGGGGGGGGGGGTACTAAAAAAACCTTTAAAAAACAAATCAAAAAATAGTTTATGTTCACTTTTTGTTACGTTTTTACGAGTCGAACAAACATTTCGAGAAGGGGCGGGGTCAAAACCCATACCCCCCGCTCGATACAGCCTTGTTGGTAGGTCATATTTTACTAGTGAAACTTTATAGTTTGTCGGAATTCAATTTTTTTCTGGAGCCAAAGGCGTCCAAAAACGGGGTGGGAGCAGAACTTAAGAACGGATTTAGGGGCATATTCTTGGGATTGATTAAGTCATGAAGCTCAGAAGTATTTTAGGCAGAGGAGGAACGTGCACAGTTGTCATGGCTTGTCATGGTACCTGTCATCGCTTGGTGCTGTGGTGAGTTGTCAGAAGCAGTAGTTGTATCTAGATTTGATAAACTTAGCTCTTTGGTAAATTAGTTGTATTAGTATCTATCACTTCCGTTCAATATTTTCACTCGGGTATATATAATAAAAAAATAATAATATTTTGAGAAACCTGTAAAATTGTGGTGTGGCTGAGCTCTAAAAGAGAAAAAATGAAGAAAAGAGAACAAAAAATGGTACTCCTGTACAATCCTGAAGACAGTCGAGAAGTTTACTCAGTTGAATCAGCGAAAATTCTATATATAGCTGTCTATAGCTGTTTATAGCTGTCTGTATACGTAGACAATTAGCTTAGGTTTACTGAAATAAACTATGTTGTCGTTATTTTTTAAATAAATATTTAATATATAGAGTTTGTATTTTGGTTAGATTGTGTTAGGTTAGGCTAGGTTACTTTACCCCCACCCCTAATGTGCAAATATTATAGCCCAACTTATTCTATTATATAAACTAGAGTATTGCATTTTCATAATGTTTTGGTATATTTCATTATGATTAAGCTAACTTTACTTGATTACCAAAAAATAATGACAGTTCCGTATATAGGGACTACCTCTACTTTCTTTTGCTTAGATAATTCGTGTGCTATTTTCTTAGTCACCATTAGAGAAATGTTGGGTGATACTGCGTCCACCTCAAGTAATGAATGGTTGAAAGTTTTAAGTAAATCTTAAGTTTGAAAGTGATGCCCAACTGCCCGTTTTGCTTTTAATTTGTCGATGCTTAGGGTAAAATATAAACCCTGACTAAACTTAGTTTTAACCATCTAAGAGTTTTAGATTAACAAGGGAAATCCTAATTTGTAGTTCCTGCATTAAAAAAAATGCTTTTGTTGTATTTTCGTCCATAGTATATTTGGCACAGCTGTGATAATTTGTACCAAAACACTTCTATGTCGCCAAACAAAAGATTTATTACTATTGCGAAATCCAAGGGGTTTCCTACTCTCCGCCACTTGGTGTACGTATAGGAGTGCCACGCGTTGCGCGCTTCCACCCCGCATCACCCGCGCCCCCTGACATGCCATTGACGGATTAACAGATGTTCCAAGGGTCCATTCCAATCTAGTGTTCAAGCTACTATGTTTTATTCATTAACACACATTTTTAGCTAATTTGACCATCCAAAGTGGCTGTTTATTGACTTTGGTAATATGCAAAAAAAAAAAAAAAAAAAAAAAAAAAAAAAAAAAAAAAAAAAAATCATAGTAATTTTGACCAAGAGTAAAACAACTCATACACAGTAAAACTAGTAGTAGAAATGGCAGGCAGGCAATAGAAAATACTTTACCTCATAGTCATGGGCTTAATTTTCTATGAGTCAGGGGCGTGACTGGCCCCCCCCCCTACCCCAGTTCGCCACACAGCTGAAATTTAGCGTCTTCAAAAATCTTTTCAGAACTAAGACAAGGCCACACAATTCAAGCATCCACAGAAACAGAGTAGTTCTCTTCAGTATACCTTTGCCTTTATGGTAGTATATGTGTCATTTTTCATTTTATCATTTTCACTTGACTTGGGAAAATTGACTCCACCTTTGCTCTCCCCTCTCTCTTCCCCCGGAATTTGACGATATTACGCCCCTGCTCATAGCAGTGTGGCCAGATCGTGATCAAAAAAGTAAGCCGCAACCTTTGAAAAACAAGCCAAAAATAAGCAAGACAATTTTTTGCCCAAAATTGTACTATACTTTAATGGTTTCCAAGTTTTGAAAGCTATTTTATACAAATATTCACCACTAATCTGGCGCTTTGATCCGGCTGGGTATATCCACATTTCAATTCGTTCCCTGGTTTGCGGAAGTTCAGTTCCACTGTAGAGATTATTTTGAGGCTGCATTTAGTAGAATTGCGATAAACCGCTACCCCATGTGGAACTCTAGAGACTTTACAGAAATTCCCGCGCGCTATGTTCAGAAAATGCTCGACCATGCTTACTTTCCTGTCCAACAGTTCGGGGAAAATTATTGACAAGGACGTCCTCCAGCTCGATTTCCCCTGTGTTAGTTCAAGCACTCTCCGTGTGTGAACCGCGATTTCTGTATCCCATAATTTCACTGAGTCGGACCTCCGATTACTATAATGATACTCTGTGACCCAATGCAGCACAACTTACAATGCCTGCCCCAGGCCCTGGGGGGTAGTGAGAACACCTGAATTTTTGCTATCTGACTTTTGATCAATTTTTAACTTAAGGGCTATCTCAAAATATTTATTGGATGTATTTGTGGAAAAGGAGCCTGGGGGGGGGGGGCTAGTTGCCCTCCAATATCTTTTTACTCTTAAAAAACTGAACTAGAAATTTCAACTTCCAATAAAATGAGCCATATCTGAAGTTTTTACAAGCATCCCTTCAATAAGAGCCATATATTCCCCAGGGCGTAACTTACAACACCTGCCCCTGGGGGGCTGTGTTGACCCTGGAGTTTTTGTTATATGATCTTTGAACTATTTAAAAAAAAACTATCTCAACTTTCTTATCGGATGGGTTTGAGGAAAAAAGGGAGTGGAGGGGAGGGGGGGCTAGGTGCCCTCCAATCCCTTTTGACGCTTAAAACTGAACTATAACCTTCAATTTACAATTAAATGAGCCCTCTTTGAAGTGAATATGAGCATCCTTTCCATAAGACTCACATATGCCACTAGGGCACAACTTACAATGCCTGCCCTGGGGGGTTGTGTTGGCACCAGAATTTTTGTTATATGATCTTTGATCATTTTTATTGAATACATTTAAAAATTGTATTGGATGCATCATGAAAAAAAGAGGTTTGGGGGGGAGCTGTCTACCCTCCAAAATCTTTTGATGCTTAAAAATTGAACTAGAACTTTCAATTTCCAATCAAATGAGCCCTCTTTGAAGTTTATATGAGTATTCCTTCCATTAGGCCTAGGGCCCAAAACCTACCCCCCCCCCCCTGGGAAAAAATTCATACATCTTTCTCAATAGCAAATACTTTATATAAACAGTGGACAAATGTCATAACTTAAATACCTTTCTCCAGGGGTTTTGTGGGGTCAAGTTACACTTGTAGTTATGTTATTACGACTGATTAAATCTTTTAAAAATTAATATTGTCCTGGTTAATTTTTATTATAAGCCTACCCAGTAAGAGCAATCTGGAGGAGAGTATGGAGGAGTTGAAATCGAATTTACATGGGGATCAATCACCCCAGGGTTAAACTAGAATTCCCCCCTCAAAATAGCAACGAATTGAATCCCAAACTACAATTCATGATTTCAAACAGCTCTTAAGAAGGGAATTTAATGGATATGCCTAAGTTTATGCTGATTGATCTTTAAGTGAAGAGGGATGTGGAAGTGGTTGCTTTTTAAAAGAGCTCAGCCTATGCATTGTGAAAAAAAACAAGGCAGGGACCAGCACACTAACAGCTGAAGTAGCTGCAATCAACTTGTGATTAGAGACCCTAATTAAACTGAAACAGAGCAATTAACATATAGTAATTTTCTCTGACTCTAAATCTGCTCTCTATATCCTATGAAACACTAACTTTGAAACACTGGGCATAGGCCTACATCAAACCAAAGAAAACCTAAGCAGCCTTGGAAGATTAGGCTTTGTTACTAAATTTCAATATATACCTAGTCATCTAGGTAAAGAAGGAAATGAAAAAGCAGACAAGATAGAAAAGCGAGAAGCAAAAAACCTAATGGAACCAGTGAAATCTTGAACTATAAGGGATACAACTAGATTATGACTAAAAACATTGCTTGAATTAAAACCACCAAATTTATCCCCCTTTCCAATCAGTATACAATCAGTTTGGTTCAACTGCATGTTTTCAAACACAGCTAACTTCCACCACTCTCCTTCATACAAAATAAAGCAGCCAAATGGAGAAGTTGTCAATAGCCCATTTTGTAGGTACTGTAAAAACACAGAAGAAACCCCTGAGCATATACTGTTGAATTGTAAAATACTGGAAAGAAAACTGTCAATGGATCTAAATCTACAACACCCTATATAGTAGGTCAAAATACGCTGACTATATTGAATTAGATAAACCCTACTATGATGTTACCTCACATTATTAGCTAATAGCTGATTTACATCTTTCCATATTCATCCACATTTTGAATATTAATAAGCAGTGTTTACAACAAGGCAGTTTACTATAACAGTAACATAATTTTTGCAACAAGAGAAACTATGTAGTAAGGGATTATCTCATTCAGTAAAAATTAAATTCTCCCAAGAAGAAGTGTATGAACTTATCATGAGAAAAGAAGAACAAATTAAAGATTTGGATCTATTGTCAACCCAGCCCAAAAAGAGCATGGGTCAATCATCTGATTTTTATAACACTTGTATTGATTGTCTACAGTTGATTGATTAATTTTAATATAACGATAAACCTTGTTTATTTCAAGATCTGAAAGTTTTTTTTCTAAATATAAAAAATATAGTTTAACTGCCATAGTTTCTGTCTGTTAAAGGTAATGTCTCATGTTTAATTATCAATGTTGTGGTCAAGATTTGTAGACTATTGGCCAAGATTGATAATTCTGAAAATTAGTAGTGGTCAAGATTAAAGTCTCAGCTGCCAGGTAAAGGACATACTGCATTCTAATCAGAGATACAGCTCAGATCAGATCCCCCCATACCAGGTAGGGATTAATTGTCTTATGTACAACCATCAACATATTATGTACTCCTTCACCACTGTAGTAGTATACCACAGGATCTGGACCTTAGAATTTGATACCTACATCTAACCAAGTGTACTACTCCATATATAGCATAGCAGGACCTACTCCATATATAGCGTAGTAGGATCTATGCCATGTTTTATGTAGTACTGATTGTGGGATGTAGCACTCAAATTTTTAGGTACAGATCCTGTGGTGTACTACTGCAGGGGTGAAGTAGCTCATTATGTTGATGGTAGTACATAAAACAATTAATATCCCCAACTGCCCCATAACAATTTTCACTTTTGCATGTATTCTGAGAAAACCAATTTTCCTTTGAGCATATTTAAACTGAAGTGATGCAAAGAAAACCTCAAATATAAATAAATGTGTTTTCTCAGACTAGGCCTAGACAAAAAGTGAAAATAGGGATGGAGGTACCCAATAGATTGGAGGCAGTACTCAATACATCGGGATATGGACCCAATTGGCTAGGCTGTGTACCAAATATGTTTTTACAGAGATACAAACCATAGAAAATAGCTAGAGTGTACATGACAACAGCCTGACGACTCCTGGACGACTCACATGAACTAAACAGTTAAACAGGATCTCTAGATGTTACAGACATGCCTGTTATGAGTTTGATTCCTGGCGTTATTCTATACTAATAAGTAACAGCTAATATAATGTACCTTCAGCTGTAGTTCGACCCCATGACTTAATGGCTAATGCTTTTTATGCTGTTGTTACGAAGTCACGTTCCTCTTAAGATTTTAAAACTTCGACGAAGTGCTGCGGTTGGATTCGTATTTTGACCATAGAGGTAAAACGTTATTGTGGCCTTTCCTGAATATTCGTTCCTTAGAAAATTGGAAGAATTCTCAAAAAATATAAATTCTTTCCGAAAAAGTAAATCACGCCAAGAAATAAGCCAGCTCAAAATAAAAATAGCCAAGTTTTAAGCCACAAGCCAGTCCCAAAAATTTTCACGCCAGTCGCCAACAAAATAAGCCAGTTTGGCGTAAAATAACCCAATCTGGCCAAACTGGCTCATAGTATTACTAACCCCGAAATATGGACTACTCTGTAGCCTCGAACAATGTGATGATCATTTGGGTTGAATAATTTTCGCATTATAATACCCAAGTATGGATCAAAACCGGAATTCGAAACTACCAAACAGACGAAAAAACCCCGGAGTCAGAGATCTAGACTAATTTGACAAAGGAGAAACTAGTTATATGAAGGAAACCTATAAAACAGGCTGAGAACAATATAAACAATTTATGGTATTACTCGGTGAAAATAATAGGGAAATAATATTCCTGTTTTATGAGAAACCTGCTCTGTGTTAGACTAGACAACAAATATTGGGTTCATTTTCGATTTGAAGAAAGCAGCGAAGTATTATTGATACCGCCTTTGAATTAGCATCTCTGTCCACACAACAGGAAAAATTAGGCTTACAAGAAGGAATTAGGCGATTTTATTTCATTATCTGTTGACACAGTGGACGTTGGATTCGTAAAATGTTGACATCATATCGATATTTTGTCGGTTTTGGACGACAGAAAAAAACTCGGTACTTATCTGTTAGCCACTACACACTATACATAATCAGACAATAACCGGTTTATTACTGTCGGTATACGGAGACAATTAGCTTTGGCTCAGTGGAAAACTGCATTGCTATATCTGAATAAATATTTAATTGGTATTATGGCTAAGTTAGGTTACATTTTACATGCAAACTGGCTATACTTAACCCCAAGTCCCCCCCCCCAGAATGTGCAAATACAAAGCCAAAACTATACATATGTTATCTATCTCCCAAGCGTCTCAGCTGTTTCAACCCCGTACCTGTAGATCCAAATTCTCGAGCGTGTACTGGCTAACAGATAAGTACCAAAAAACTCCGTTGTTTTTCATTTTGACGGAGAAGCTGGTAACTTCAGTATTTTTGATTAGTGTATGACAATTATCAATTTTTTTGTAGTGATGGTTTGTTTGTGTTCAAGAATGGTAAGGGGCGTTAGGATCAATAAACTAACGGTACTTATGTATTAAACATAGGCCTACTCTTTTGAAAACCAATCACGAAAAACCCGCCCGTTCAAGAGACCGCTATAGAGTAATGCAATGCAAGGCGTGGTTTTCATTGCGTTAACGATATTTAAACTGTTATATTTTGGGGTTTAGGAGGGGGGAAAGGTACCTAGGTTAGGTTAGGTTACGTATTTAATCTATGCTCTGCTTTACCCTATGCTTTACCCAGAATGGCAGAATCTGTCAAATGGAGACTGGCTTTTAAAAATACGGAACATACTCAAGAATTACGCTTAGGTTACCTGTCGGAAAACCGGTTTCATATCTATGAAAACAAGTGACGGATGATACAATGCATTGGACTTGAATAATTTGGGCTATATATTTGCACATTAGGGGCGTGTTGTTGGGGGGTTAGGACGTTAGGTTAGGTTGGTTTAGGTTAGGTTACTCCCCCCCCCCCTAATGTGCAAATATACCGCCCAAATTATATTATTATATAAACTAAAGGCTATATTTCGGTAGGATTAACCTAACTTCACTTCTTGGGTGTGTTCCGCATTATTAACAAGTTCCCACTCTGATTTCAGGGGAAATGTTTGCGTGGGATTGATTTGCAGTTTCCTGGCGATCTATGAAGTAGAAATCCAACAAGAATAACTCAAGTTTTTGTGTAGATAAATGGGCGTACGTAGTTCCTTGTCTAGGGGGGGGGGATTCTGTGATGAAGGGCGGGCGGAGCTCAAGCTATATTGGCAGTTTACAAAACCTTACATTTCCAGCAAGTTCTGTCATACCTATGAAATCTTTATTAATAAATGATCACCAAAAATTGTAAATCATCGATAAGTTTCAGCATTGATCTTCTTGGATATTATGATTTCCAATTTCCAAGATATTATGGATAATTACAACCATCCATCTTTTACAACCATCTACCTTTTATCAACTGCTTTTTTAGCCATCTATCTTTTTTCAACCATCTGATTTTTCAGCCATATCTAGAGTAAATTTGAAGTTCTAGGGGGGAGCTTCCCCCCTCTGCCCTCCCCTCCGTACCTCTATGTATAGATAGATAAATGATCGGAAAGAACGAAAAATTTATGCGATTAATCTATTTTGTCTCTAGATTTGGTATTTTCCGCTTTGTATTCTGGGCTTTGGGCTTTTGAAATACACTGATCTATCTATGATGTGTCTATTCATAAAAAACACACATACGGAACTTCAAATTTGAAAAAAGTTTTCGATTTTTTTCAGCGTACCCTAAGTAATTTTTTCTTTTATTGTCTGCAGTTTTCGCAGTTTTTTTTTGTTATTTAGGGATTTCGGATGTAAAAGTTGAAAACGTTTTAACTGTTTAAATTGAATTTTTAAAGCTGACTAGGGATTTTCTCCAGTGAATTCTGCCAAAAAATTTGCTCAAGAAACGTCTCCACGCGACAGCTTCTTAGTAGGTTTCATAATCATAAGCATGTGCCAACTTCAGTGCATAACGAGTTAAATTTTTTCTTAGACTTATTACAAAAGTAGTTTCATTGTTGCAATGTGTTGGTATTGCGTCATAATTACTTGAATGGATGATGGCATTACCTCAATCAATACCTGGAACTTTGATTATCATTTCCAAAATTGCCCTTGAACATTCGTTGAACAATCCATTTCCTCGACATTATATAATCAGGTTCCTTTAGAAATTTAACCTTAATGTATTTTCAAGAAATGTCTTAACGATTTGGTCTGCCTATGGGCTTTTCCTAGAACTAGTAATAACTTTTTGAAATTTTCAAAATTGTGGAATCAGTTACACCACGCTTGGCATAGTTCCGCACGCTTGGAACGCACTACCGGATGTACATGATTTTTGAGAGTGGATAACCCCTGGGATTTTACTATTTGGGGAAATGATTTATTATATTTTTGCACCTTGACAAAACACTTTGATAAATTTGCATACTCCGTGACTTACTTTAGAACGATGAAGTAATTTCTAAGAAACTTCTAAAATGGCCCGAAACCGTGCTTTTTCTGAAAAGAAGATTGTATTTTCTTGTTGAGAAATCTGACCTCATGATCTCGGGAAAGAATTTGTTCAATTGGTGCACTTTCACTGCCCCTGAACCTGTTTTAGACAATCCATTCCCTCCCTGCTATATAACCAGGTTTTGCTTAGACACTGCTCCGTAGTCTGTGTATTTTCAAGAAGCATGAAAAGCCTTGAAATTCGTTTACCCTGTGACCTTTTTATTTAGAACAAGTAATAACTTCTAGAAAACGTTGAAATATACTGGAAAATGGGCTTTTTCTAAAATTAAAGTAGAATTTTCTTCTGAAAACAGTGTACATCATGATTTTGCGAAAGTTCTTGAAACCTCTAAATCATCTAATCCAGTTTTTGCTATCAATTGGCAGTTGACTCTGCCAACAGGTGTGTATCTTGAGGGCCACTTGTTCTGCCACGTGTGGCACTCGTTCTTTTAACCGTGCCTCAATTCAATACACTTAATATACTTTTTGCCACATTCTCATTCACTTCAGTAAAACGGCGCACTTACCACGTGGTGTTTACGATTTTCGAAAATGGGCAAACGCTCGTTTTTTATATGGTGTAATGGGTGAAGCACGAATTGTATAGTTATATCTACAAGCTAAGCTACAGCTTAGGAAGAACAAGATTAAACGTCAACTTGTGCCCCGATGGAACGAAAATTTTAATGGGAGCTACACAAAATGTTTCTGCGAAACTTGAGAATGATGATCTTTAGAATTTGCAGTTTTACATATTTACGTTTTAAATCTTTTAACTTTTTTACTTTTATAAATGAAAAATTATTAAAACTTTAAGAAATAAATATGAGTATATGTAAATTAAGCTGACAATCCACTGACGGCGTCCTCCCATTGCAGCTCCGGTCATTGATAGTGCTTTCGAGCATTCCAAGATTACTTATCCGACCTTAGAGTCAATTTTACATATCAAATCAAAAAAAAAAAAAAAAAAAAAAAAAAAAAAAAAAAAAAAACTGTCGTTGAAGAATACATTTTTTTTATATAACTCAAAATTATTTTTTTTAAAATCCATGGTTTAAGCAGTAAGTTGTTAAAATTCCTATATATCCCTCTCCATATTTAGTACCCACACTTAATGCTAAATACCACCCAGAATAATGCTGGTTGATGAACTTTGAGGGAAGGAGGATGACTGCTAGCTAGGGGGCTTGCAGCAATTATATTAAATCAGCTGCCTAGCTGCTTAAACTAATTGCTTGCATTGTAATTGCTCACACATGGACCTGGAGCGTTAAAAAGATGTAGAACCCTCTTTGAAATTTGGCGAGAGCCTCTTTTCTCCACGAAAGTATTTAATTGTCTATGCCATGGATTTACAACAGATACGCTACCAGTCGTCAAGTTTCAATTTCTCTCTTCTCCTATGCAGTTATCACAATTTTACACTACACGGCCAATTTTCAGAATTCTCCTTGCTTTTTGACTTAGGAAAACAGGGATATATCAGTGCCCCTCCTACAAAATTTTATTGTCCATGATGTTAAAGGGAGGGGGCCGTAAACCTCCTTTTAAAGTACCAAGGATATCATAATTGACATCTTATTCTTTGAATTAATTAAGTAGCAGCTTAAACAGCCATGTATGTCCCTACTCTGGAAAACTGGAAATTCAATTTTTAATAAAAAAAAATACCACCATATGCTGTTATGCAGTTGTTTTTAGTAACAGGCACCAAGCTTACAAAAGAAAAATTAACAAAAAAAGAAAAAAGGATAAAAAATTAACACTAAAAACTAAAAACATTTGACATCAAACAACTTAAGAAGGTCTAACTTTCTCTCGTTTTCTTCGGGAATCGCCAGATTGTTCCGTTTTTTTTCGAAAAAAACTATTTATCAAATTTAACTGACTAGTCTGTTTTCTGTTTTCACGGTTCAGCGTGGCAACGCTGAGGAAAATGTGGTATTATCATAAAACTTCTTTATTTTGAAACAACAACAAAAAAAAATCTTGGAAAGTGTTGGTTTTCAGGTATGAATAAACCTAAGGTTATTTATTAAGGCATAAAATTTTTATTTTGGTGTCTTTGGCACATCAAGGTTTTCCGACAATGGTAATTTCAATTATGTTGTATTATTTCAATCCAGCATCGATTTTTAAGGGCTTTTGGCTCTTTTTCAAAATTATTAGAAATTTCTCACTATATTAAAAATCACTCTTCAGTTGAGAACGAGAATTAACATTTTGAAAATAATGTCGCATTGGAAACATTAATACTTCCAAAACGCGTTTTTTGTTATATTCAGTTACTATGGACCACGACCGTTCTTCATTAGGCTGCAGGCACGTTGTGTTTACATGTTGTGTGAGCATGTTGGCACGTTGTTGTGTGAGGCACGTTGTGTGAGCATGTTGTGTTTACAAATTACTGTTTTGCTGTGTATGAATGAAAATAACTGTTTCAAATTAATGTTGGTCATTTAGTGGGAGATGTAAAAGTAGAACGGTTTTGACTTGTAGGTCTTGCACATTACGTCGCAGGACGTTTCACACTAGCATCACATAAGACTAAAAAAGATTTAGATCCGCCAGTGCCATTGCTGACGTATAGGACGTCGAATTGGCGTTTCAGTTGATGGGTCTTTTTTACAGTGACTAGTAGAAAGCTTGTCCTGGTGTACAAGGTTTCTAATGGTAGGCAACCCCTCAATTACGAAGGTTTATGTTACGTTATATTTGCAATTTTTGAATAGTTAGCTTATGATGGTCGTATGGACTTTAAACAATGGTTATAATGGCTTTATAGATTTTTGCATTAGTTTTAGAGAATTCTCTAGGCAAAGTGAGAGAGACAGCTCTCTAAAAAAGAAATTTTCAGAGCTAAAGTTTCGCATAGCAACTGCCTCCAAGAGCTCTCTGTTAAAATCAAAATTCAAATGTCAATGGTAGTATTTTTTTTTTACTATTTTTTTGTAGCTAATTTTAGGTTTATTCCTAAAGCTCTTGCGTTTTTCTCTTTTTTTAAATGTTGCCTGTATTCAAAATCGTTCATTAACCATAGGTTCTGGGTCGGATTTAAAGCTTTGACGCTTCTAGGACCTAAGTGTTTTTGCGGCCCCATTTTTGGGAGATTTTCGGGGAAATCTCCGGAAGTTTGGGATAGTGGAAGTACTGAACATAACGCAATAATCAGCCAAAAGTAATCAAAGAGAGAGGTGATACAAAACTATTAGCTGCCATTCTTGCGAGACATCTGACAGTTTATAAGTGGCCACAGAATTATTGCTTTAAAATCACTTTTCTGCTAATAAGCAGCGCGGCAGCGGATTGCATCTGGCATCTTGACGATAAATCACATCAGTCCAGTTTTTGTTAAGAAAAAAAAATCACTCACTGGTAATTTATTGCGCCCACTGTCATTGTGTGGCCCTAGGCCCGGGCCTAGTGGTCCAATTGGTAAATCCTGGCCTGCATAGACTATTTGAAGATAAAACTATTGCCAATATTTATATTAAGGTGGAAAACCGTGTGTTACGGGAACCTTTTTCCCAGACCACACTGCTTTTCTTTGATGATACGAATAAGAGTTTCAATAGGGATAGGGTCAGATGTTCAGAACTGAAGTTCTGAAAAATTCAAAACTGTTGTATTTGTTTTTTCACTGTCTAATAAAGGACTTATCCCTATTGAAACTCTTATTCGTTTCGTTACGGGAACCAGGGGGCATCAATTGGCACCCTCCTCCCGACTCAAACATAATTAAGAAAACCAGAAGCCACAGCGTCCCATAAGCCACAGTGCCCTCCCCCCTTTGAAAGGCCCTGTCCTGACTTGCATTTCAACTGATGCTTTGATTACGTTCTTTTTTTTTCAGGAGGGAAATATAACGGACCTTTTTGCACCTACTATTGATAATTTTTTACCAACTGATAAGGCCATTTTACCAAAAGATCCACAAATATACCTACAAAGAGGTGATTTCAAAAAGAGGCCCGTTATTGCTGGAATATCCGATATAGAAGGCAAAAAAATGCTGGGTAAGCAAAATCAAAGATTCCTGTAACTCATTTATTGTAATTTGATTGCGCTTTTGAATAATTGAAACATTAAGCTTGTCTAATTTAATTTATTTATTTAATTAGAAAATCTGTACTCAAAAACAAAAAGAACGAAGACGTAAATAAAAAAAGGAAAAACTGCATTAGCAAAGCAGCGGCAGCAATATATAAGTGTAGCCTAATAAGAGTTAGCCTAATACTAGCCTAAAGGTAGAGGTAGCTTAAAAATAAGGGTAAACTAATAGTAAGTGTAGCCTAAAAGAAGACAAAAAATTGACTACTGAGTTATGTTTTAAACTAGAGCACTAAAAACCAAAGGTGCCATTCTTTTTTGTCACAAAATTCTGAAGCTGTGATTTTGGGATCTGCTATGCTATAATCAAAAATAAGATCTGTGTTTTTGGTGGTATGTGGCAAAGAGTATTGGGAACTTAGAGTGGAAACTGGCGTCGAAAAGAAAATTCACTGATGTCATCTCACCAGCGTATGGTGAATATTTGACTCAAAAATAATGCATAATTTTCTTTTCAAATACTTCAGAATATAGGGAAGGGTAAAGAAAATAGGATTCTGTCCCCATTAGGCTGCCAGCTTGAATTCATCAAGCCTACTTAACCTCCCAAGACTTTCCTAAGTCAATCTAGGCCTACTTAATCAAGCTTGAATTTTTACTTATAATTTTTAATATATAAACACTAATTAAATATCACTTACTGGAAATTTATTCTGTTTTAATGTATAATTCTATTTATTTTATTAAACTGGTAATCATATTAAATATCTGATTTTCTTTGAAATTTCTGCTTTTATAATGAAGTCAGGCAGACACTAATAAGGTGCACTAGTAGTTTTAATTACCATCTCCTCATATTGAATTGTCAAAGATCCAACTCCTATAAGTTTTCCATTCTCTGTGGTATGTGGCACAAATATTTGGCGAAAGGAAAAAATGTAGAACGAATCTTTGCTATATCAGGTCTTTTGAATCGATTCCAGAAAAGCATAACATATACGATTTTGATCTTATAAATTATTCTTAGTCTTCTTGGAAACGTTTTGTCGTGGCTTTCATGGTGCAGCATATTCAGAACATAAAAGCTAAACCGGCTGTGCTGAAAAACATGCGATACAGATATTAGCAGTGTCATCTAAAGCTCGTAGACAATTTTCTGATTCGAAGTGGATTACCCTCTCCCACTTTAAACATTCCATAAACTACCTTTCTTTTCATTCCTAAATTCTTGGCGCCAGGTACAACCAAATTTCTGACTTAAAGCTAGTCTTTCATTGAGGATTTAGATGACTGTTAAACATTTGAAAAAGTCAACAGAGAAACCGCTAGGGATAATGTTCAAAAGAAGGTCATTCCAAACTGAAGTGCAACACCGAATAAAGATGTCCTTCAAATACTCGGTGTGCCAACCTCAAGATAATTAGACCAACCTCTGTGCCTTCCTGTCTGTCTTGTCGGTTGGGCAATGGGAGGGGGGCACAACACGAGGAAGCTCTAGTGAAGGAGGTGAACTTATGTACTCGTAGAAAACAGCCATCGACGTTACATCAAACCCCTCACTAATAGACTGAAGAGAGTCGTGAAAACGACTGAACCTGCCCTATTGCTATTCTGGATCTTTTGAAGTGGTGGCAACAACGTTTTCTTAGAACCTTCCACCAGGATGGTTAGGGTGTTTTCAGCTGATCGAGTTGCGTTTTCCAAGAGAGATCTGTAGACAAGTGGACTCCGAGGAGACGAAGCTCGTCGACTTTCTTTATAGGTTTGTTCAAGAAGATGAAGTGGGGGTTTACGCCTGGCAATATCGATCGGGATATCATCAGTTCCTTGGATTTCGGTACATTGAACTGAACATCCAGGCATTGGACCACTTTTTGATTTCCGAAAGATCCGTTTGTGGGGTAGGGAGGCTTAAATTGGGTCTTCATGTTTTGGGATGACTAAATGCGCCTGTTTTTATTATAGTTGTTATAAGCCAAGTCAGTAACTGAGACGAGGCTCAGGCCACAAAAGGCCTGCTGCCTTCTGCCTCTCCCCAAAAAGTAAGACATTAAATACATAGCACCAATAGCTACTGGGCTTCTGGTATACAGTGGCAGCATACTTGACTTGATCTTAACGAACCTTACAGACTTGTATGATGCCCCGATTTCCCTAGGACCCCACCATAATTCCGATCATTTCATAATTTTCTGGGAAAGAAATTCAACAATCCCCAAAACCAAACGAGTCAAAACTACTATACGACTACTAACAAAAGATTTGATTTCTACATTCGGTCGCTGGATCGGCAACTACGAATTTGATGAGATTTGCTCTGAGCTGAACATCAACGCCATAGTCAGTAAGCTAAATAGCCTACTTCAGGAGAAGTTCCATGCTTGTTTCCTGACTAAAAGTTATAACCGTTACAGATACTGATAAACCATGGATCACAAGCGACCTCAAGAACCTAATTAAGACTCGCTGCCGCCTTCACAGCAATGGTGGTTCAATTGTTTCAGTCAAGTTGCGGAACCATATTGTCAAACTGAACAGGCGATCGAAGAGACATTATGTGAAGGACAAAATTATGCCCTTACTTACGATAGATTCGTACAAAGGCATTCGCCAGTAAAAAGATTTGATGGTAAAACAACAGCCAGTGACTTAAGGGTATTGAAAGAGGATGGTACCTTGTTATCGGCTATGGAAGTGAACTCCTTTTTTGTTGGCATCTGTATCACCTTTCCGTCACTGGTCAGAAATCACTAGTTCAGAAATCGAGTGTCTCATTACTGAAGCAGAGATTGATGATGTAGGTGAAATTTCCGAGTTTGCCGTTTACAAGGAACTTCAGAAGCTAAATACGAACTGTGCGTCCGACCCTGGTGAGCTTCCTTTAAAGTTGTTACGTGAATTCGCTATTTTCCTTGCCAAGCCACTCTCCTCGATTATTAACCAGTGTTTCTAAGAGCAAGTGTTCCTTAGTGCTTGTAAGAGAGCATGCGTTTGCGTCATACCCAAAGTGAAGTGGCCCAAATCTTGCGACCAACTTCGACCTATCTCAAAAACCCCAAACCTGTCTAAGGTGGCAAAAACGTTTATATATCGCGAGCTGATGTTACAGGTTTCTCTTTCTCTTGACCCATATCAGTACGGATGCTTGAAAGAAAGCAGCAAAACTGTTTACTTAGTGAGAATGTATCACCTTATTGTCGAGTGGCTTGACCGAGGAAGTGCGATTGTCGATTTTCTAGTGGATTACCGAAAAGCCTTTGACCTTATTCGCCATTTCATAGCTGTGACAAATTTACGCGCAATGGGTGCACGCAAGCATATTCTCTTTTAGTGATCGATTGTTTACAAGACCGTTTCCAGTGCGTTTACAGCCTTTTCCCTAGAGACACCAACGCCGAATGGGCTGAGCTCACGCGTGGTGTTCCGCAAGGCACGAAACTCGCAGCGCTGTTGTTTTTAGCAGTTACAAACTTTGTCCCTTCTGAGTTTGAGGACAGGTTTAGGCACGTAGATGACTTGTCAGTTCTTCTGAAATATCTCATTGGAATCTCCGAGGCAGTTCCCCAATTCAGTGATGCAATAATGAGCAACTTTAATGACCAATGTACCATCAATAGCCTTCAAATCAACGAAGGAAAAACCAAAATCCTTCGCTTTAATCCTCTTAGTAGGGAATTTGTCAGTCCTCCTCCACCCTATCCTAGTGTATCTTCGGCTGTAATTCTCGGTGTCACATTTAGCGTTGACTGCTTGTTTAGTGCTTATGTTAAATGGTGGGATGCGTACCCTTATATTATTGCGTCGTTTCGGTTTTTCTGTGTCCCCACTTAAGACGGCTTATCTTACATACATCCGACCAATTCTCGAGTATGCTTGCCCTGTATGGGGCCCTCAAGTCAACAAAAGTTATCTAAGGAATCAACTAGAGTCACTACAAAAAAAGTCTTTAAAGTTATTATTTAAGACGCATATGTAAGTTATGATTCGCCATTACATATATATATATATATATATATATATATATATATATATATATATATATATATATATATATATATATATATATATATATATATATATATATATATATATATATATATATAAAGCTGTGCACGTGACTTAACCCTATTCAGCTCAACCCAGTCGATTCAACCCTTGCTCAGGTCAACCTTCGTTTGAATCAAAGTCAATGCATTCTAACAGCGATTCTACCTTGCCTAACCTACCACAGGGGCTGAATTAAGTTTGAGTCAAGTTGAGTGGAGCGGATTTCCGTGGGTGTGGAGGGAAATGAGGGTTCAATTGCCCGAAGGTTGAAGTGAATGATGGTTGAGTTAAACGGGGGTTTAATTAAATGAGATTTAGTTAAATTGGGGTTGGGTTGGGCAAGAGTTGAGTGACAGGGGAACAATTCATTTTACATTTTTTATTGATAATATATTTTTATCTTGCATCTTTTTTCATATTATAAATATGTTGTTATACAATTTTGAATATTCGGCTGTTTTTATTGTGCTAAAAAATCTGCTTGGTTTTATTAGTTTGTTAGAAAGCAGACTATTCGTTTCAGTCTCCTTCTCATTGCGTAACTGAACCTTAAACAAGTTTAGTGAAAATAATTCGCAACTTCAGGCACAAATTGTGCAATGTTTGCATAAATTCCAATTTTACGACGGTTTTATATGCCCAAACTAATTAAACTGATTTACTATGCAATTTTGTGCGACCTCTTTATTCCTAAGGAGTAGAAAAATGCCAAAATGGGATTTTTTCTATGTCAAGATTTAGTTTTTATGGATGATATACAATAGATTTGGCTTTTTTACTAAGGAAACTCTTTGCTTTAGACCATAGTTTCATTTTTTACATACGCCTAATGGAAAATTTGGCCTGTGTGCACTTGCAATCCGCCGAAGCTTTTAGCCGAAGCTTTACTTTTTAGAGATAGCCCATTGAAAGCTTAGATTTTAGGGGGGGGGGGAGAGAAAGCGAAAATCCAATTTTTGAGACCAGATTTTAGGTGTTTACACATGCCCGCGTTTAATTTGGCTTTTTCGCCGTTTAAAAATATATTATCCTCCTTCTTTCTGTCCATTGATTAAATCCTCCTTTCTAATCAAAAATATTTTGATACCATTTTGCAATTCCAAATATGTAGGACTTTTGGACCGTAGGTATCTTTTTTTCGTGTAATTCTTTCGTAAATCCCCGCTTCTCCCTTTTTGGTAGTCTCCACGATTCAGTCTTAAAGCTCCTGAGTGTTTCTACTTTAAGGTCTATGTTTCATGTGAAAGTTTTGATTTTTTATACTCTCCTACTTTTACTATATCACCAAAATACCACAATTTTGCTATTATTCCATGGCTGAGATTCAGCTCCATCTATCTACCAATTTTAATTTTCGAAATCGGGTCAACAGGGTATATAAATTAAATAAGTAGTTGTAGATTGGCTGAAAATCCTCGAAAAAAGAACGATTTTTCTTGTTTTTAAACTCTAGATCCTTCTCTAACAAAAAGCCTAAGTAATATCATAACTCTGTTTACTACCTTAAAACTCCTTGGTGTTTTTTCCCCTGTTTACTCCTGAAAACTCCTTAAAAACTCCTCTGCATCTAATAAATCAAATGATAAAAGGCACCGTTTTGGTGCAAGTGACAGCTGAAGGCTTGTCGCAAAATCCATTGTTTCTGAAGGCGCATATACGTTAAAAGCAGTGGTGGTTCTTACCTTTCTTGCACCTAGGGCAAAATCTTAATTAGCCCCCCCCCCGTTCTGCCATAAAATTTTCAGGCCAAATTTTCATTTGTTAACAAAATTATTTTCAGTAAATTAAATAATTATTTTTTAATTCATTATTTAAGTTATTTAATTGTTTATTATTATTAATGATGTTAATTTAATCATTTTAGTTATTATTGTTCAAGTTTTTTTTTATTAATTAGTTATAATTTATTAATTATTTTTATTTATTAACTGTGCCCCCTACTTTATTTTTATTCGAAATAAAATTAAAAAATACGACAAAATGATTATAGTCATTAAATTTTTTCTTTGAAATTTTGCGCCCCTAAAATTTCTGCGCCTGAGGCAAGTGCCCCTCTGACACCCCCCCTCCCCCTCCTAAAATCGCCTCTAGTTAAACTATTGAAATATATTTAAACCTGCCCGTAGAAATCACTGTAAACCATAGTAGACTTTTTTGGAACTCTAGTCCATGGATGGACCATAGAAATAGATTGGATCAACTATGAACCAATGGTCCAAGGATCAACAACTCCAATTTTACTGTATATGTTCTTTTTCAGAATTATTGAAGCTACACCGCAAAAGATCCTTTGAAGAACTAGAAAACTACTTTCTGACAGCGTCAGTGCCAACAATTGCAGCGGAATATAAGTTCAAAGACGCTTTACCTTTTGTTTACAGAGCTATCCGATACCATTACTCCGATAAGGCTGTCTATGGAGATAAACTGTCATTGGAAAAGGAAATGTCAAGGGTAAATATTGTAAATCACTAGTTATAGGATTGAGCATAAATATTAAAGGAAGTAGTGTTGCTGACAGGTTAGAAAGAGGGGCAGATGTGCAGAGTCTGGGATATATAACACTATCATGAAGTTTGGGTGTTGGTACAAAAAAAATTGGGGTAGAGCTCTTTGAAGGCATGCCAATTGACGGGGTTGGGCAATTTCTCCCCTAGACTTTTTTTTAGCTTCTCTCATTTGCTACCAACTGTTAAAAACCAAGGAGCACCGAGGAGGTGCTAAAAAAATAGGAGTAAAAAAAATCTAAGGTAAAATACCTCATGGCAGTTGATTTTCAGATATTTTTATCAGTACTGCTAAAAGGACTCGAAATCAGGTACGGTATGGACTCTCCAAACCTGCATTAGCTGTTTAACAGCTATATATTTTAGTGTCATATGGCTATCCTATCAATTTTCAATTTGCAACATTTGACAAGGTCAGACAGCCTGTATGTCCAGTGTTGAAAGGGTGATAACTTCTCTCTTAGAATTTGAGAGGAACATTCCAAGAACAGGTGGATATGAAATTTAAAAGTTCAGAATTTGGAAATATTGAAGATAGATGGAAATGTTTGTGGAATAGTTTATGAAGTGGCAGATGACGGTTCAATGGAGAAACTTAAAAAAGCTAAGCATATGGTAGCCTAATAGCTGCCTTAGTCTAAGGGTAGAAGCTTCAGCTAGCTGTCGCAGTTTTGAGAGTCTATGCCGTAGGTGATTTTGATTCATTTTAGAAGTAGTGGTAAAAATATTATAAAATCAAACTGTCTTGAGGCATTTTACTTTTTTCTTTTTTTTTTTTTTTTTTTTTGAAGCCTAATCTTCAAACATATATGGGTGGTCCTTCTATTTTTAAAAGTTTGCAGCCATAAAAACTAATTTTTGCGCCGTCTGTTGCAGCCTGAATTACTCCTGTACATTTTTTTTATTCTTTTTTGTTTTCTGTGTCGGGTCGGTCTTTGGATGGTCTCGGTGTCGGAGTCGTCTCTGTGCGTCTCTGTGTCATCTCTGTGTCTGTGCTGTCTCTATGTGTGTGTTTTCTCTGTGTGTGTGGAGTCTCTGTGTGTGTGTCGTCTCTGTGTGTGTGTCGTCTCTCTGTGTGTGATGTCTCTATGTGTGTGTTTTCTCTGTGTGACTGTCGTCTCTGTGTTTGTATCGTCTCTGTGGGTGTGTCGTCTCTGTGCGTGTGTCGTATTTGTGTTTGTGATGTCTCTATGTGTGTGTTTTCTCTGTGTGTGTGTAGTCTCTGTGTGTGTGTTGTCTCTGTGTGTGTCGTCTCTGTGCGTGTATCGTCTCTCTATGTGTGATGTCTCTATGTGTGTGTTTTCTCTGTGTGTTTGTCGTCTCTGTGTGTGTTTCGTCTGTGTGTGTGTGTCGTCTCTGTGCGTTTGTCGTCTCTGTGCGTGTGTCGTCTCTGTGGGTGTGATGTCTCTATGTGTGTGTTGTCTCTGTGTGATTGTCGTCTCTGTGTGTGTTTCGTCTGTGTGTGTGTATCGTCTCTGTATGTATGTCGTCTTTTTGTGTTTGTCGTCTCTGTGTGTGTTTCGTCTTTCTGTGTGTGTTGTCTCTTTATAAACAATTATATGTGACGAAAAAACCGCATAAAGTTCCGTTTTTTTTGTAAACTTTTTTTTTATGTCGTTTTAGGTAAATTTTAAACAATATTGGCTTCTTGACTTTTATATTTTGAACTTTCTTTTGCAGTTCTATTCCGATTCTTGTTTCAAAGGTCCTCATCATATTCTCCTACAATATTTGAAGTCAAAGACCACCGTTTATGCTTATGAATACACCTCCCGAACTACAGAAGAAGAGTTGACAACAGTAAGAAGTAAGCCTGGTGGGACTTTCTTGTTATATATTGTGAGGGTCTGTTGGGGTTTTTAAGTGGCTGTGGTTACAGATCACCCTAAAATTCTGATCCCTTAAAAAAATGCATGCCATATCTTTTCTTTTTCAAAATTTAATGATGTGAAAATAATGTTCTGATCTCAAAAACTCATAATTTCCAAATTTCGAAACTAGTTGGAATAGCTGATTTCTGCAAGAGCATAACAAATATGAGAATATAATAAATATCTGAAAATTTGAATTTTAGTGAAGAAGAACAACTTTTCAATCTTTTAAATTTGTTTTTGCTACCTAAATTATAAAGGTTTAATTCTTTAATATGCAGTGGCAACTTTTCAAAGTTGCCCCAGTACTAGTGCGATTTGCTTGCAAAGAAGTTGCTCGAACATCGTTCTCACAGAAGTCTAAACTAGCTGGTTCGGGCATCTTTGGGTCGGAATCCCTTACAAAGCGACGTCGTGATTTGCTAAATGCCGCAAGGGGCGGTTCGGTGTCAAACAAGCATGGACTGACCGCGGCAGCATACTAGTGAAGTCGCCAGGTGAACCATCTGCGCGGAAAATAAGATCCCTTGGTGATTGCATTTGAAATAGTATTTGTGTTGTTTTTCGTGGTTTTTTTTTCTTTCTCTTGTATTGCTTTTTTTCACCCTTTTTGTTACTACTTTTTCGCTATTTTTGTTATTTTCATTATTATTCTAAAAAATTGTTGATTCTCAGTCTTGCATTTTTTTTCTTACTTTTTTTCTTTGTTTGGAGATTTGTTTGGTTTGTGTATTTATTTACTCTTACAGCGTCTATACTTGACTATTTAATGAGCCGACCTTTTCGTCTAGAAGAGGTTTTGTCGGCACCAATAGCAACGGATCTTGAACCCCGTATGAACCAACTTAGACTTCAGCAGTTAAGAAATAGCGCTTATGTTCAAAGTCCGCAGTTTAACCACGGGGGAGCTGATTCGTTGCATTTATATGCCTGGAATCGCCACCTTACTACTGTTTAGGAGGATGTGTTGCAATTTCTCTCTGATTCTCAAGGAAAAATTAGTTCTATTGGTATATGTGAAAGGTTTTGAGTCAGGAACACTCTCGTTATATTCTTTTCTAGATTATAATTTAGAGACTAAAAAGTGGACATCACTTCATAGAGGGGGAATTGCGTGTTTGATTTCAAAGTTGTTGTCTTACCAAGCTAGAAATGATATTGATGTTTGGATATAGGGTAAGTTTGAAAGTTTTAGTCTGGAATGAGATTTGGGAAGTAGGGAACTTTTGATTAGTGTTGTGTATAGGCCACCAAGTGTTAGCTGGGAAGAACTTGAGCCTGGGTTTGATCAACTTGCACGTGCGGCGTCTCGGACAGATCTAGATTTTATTTGTATGGGTGATTTCAACTTTGATCTGCTTTCATTGAATGGAGTGAATCTTGATTATTTTAAATGGATGGTTGCTCATGATCTTTTCCCCCTTGTGAATATTCCAACACGTGTTAGGAGTCATTCAGCCACTCTCATAGATAGTATTTTTGGTGGTTCTAAGTATCTGGACCGTAGTTATGCTGATGTGGCTCTATACTCTTGTTCGGACCATTTCCCAGTTGTCGCAACCAGTACCTAGTGGCCGAATAAAAAGAAATGAATTAAAAAGAGCGAAGGCTCGGTCGTTAAAAAAAGAGAATTTACAGAGGTTTGGTGAAGAGTGAAGCAGCAGTGATTTTAGTGAAATTTTGGATTCGAAAGATGACGCTTCTGGTGCATTTGATCGCATGATGGGGATCGTACAGCCAATATATGATAAGACTTGCCCAGTGAAATATTTGAAACCCCATAAGAATGAGCCGAGAAAGCCCTGGATAACTACGGGAATTCTTGAAGCGTCAGAAGAAATCAATTGTATGTGGATTATTTAAATAATGGGTGTGCCGAAAAACTAGAAGGATTCAAAATAATATGCCATAAAGTGAACTCGATGAGAAGAAAAGCTAAAAAAGAATACTTTGCAAGTCAATTAAGATTAATTATGGATAATATTAAAGGAACGTGGAAGGTTATTAATGATCTATTGGGAAAGAAGAAAGCAGCTCAACCTGATTCGCTACTGATTCAAGGAGAAGCTGTTAATGATGAAACGATTATTACTAAGAGATTTGCTGATTTTTTTCAAGTATTGGCCAAAATGTACAGGCAGAAGGGCTGATGAATTCTAATGATGATTTCCTGGACTACTCATTTGTGGATGATAGAGCAACTGGAAGTGATTTTGAATTTCAGCCGTGTACTGACGACGAAATTCTGAAGGTTGTGAAAACAATAAATCTAATTCAGCAGGGACAGATGGCATTAATGTTAAAACTTTTAAATCAGTGATATGTTATTTACTACCATGCCTCGCCCACATAATCAATAATCCCTCCAAACCGGTGAATTCCCTGATTCACTTAAAAGGGCAAAAGTTATCCCCCTTCACAAAGGTGGTTCTATGCTAGATATTGAAAATTATCGACCCATATCAATCCTACCCCTGTTTTCAAAATTATTTGAAAAAATTGTGCATAAAAGGCTTCATGATTACCTTACGAAAACGGGGATGTTAAGTGAAACCCAGTTCGGCTTTGAAAAAGGTCACTCGATGTCTGACGCTGTGAATTCCCTCTGTGATACTGTGAATAAATGCTTTGACCGTGGTGAAATTCCTTCGACTATTTTTTTGATTTTAGAAAAGCGTTTGGTACAGAGGATTTTAAATTTTTCTCAAACGTCTTCAATCCTTTGAAGTTCATTGTAACTATCTGAAGTGGTTTGATAGTTTTTTGATTGGTAGATCTCTTCAAGTTGTATTAAATGATGTTTTTTCCTCTCCTTTTCAATTGAAGTGTGGTGCACCCCAGGGATCTGCCTTAGGACCACTTCTGTACCCTGTGTATTTTGATTCAATGCGTTTCTACTTACTTGAGTGTTTTATTACAACTTTTGCGGATGACACTGCTCTAACTGTGTCTAGTCGATCTATTGATGACTTGTTGTTGAAAGTAAATAGGGTTTAAAAGTCTCTTTTTGCATTTATAAGTTTGAGCCTTTTGTCAGTGAATGTTAAAAAAAAAACTAATTTTATTATATTTAGAAGAGTTGGTAAGCAGCCAAGTGTTGATGGAGAGGTATTTTTTAATGGTAGGGCTTAGTCACAGGTGCATGAAGTGCGTTATTTGGGTTTCCTGCTTGATTGTAATTTGTCTTGGAGGCCCCATAGTGATCTTTTTGCAGCTAAAGTTGCTAGAGGTCCGGGAATTTTGAGCCGATTAAAGCATATTTTATCCTTATCAGGTCTTCTGTTACTGTACCATACTATTGTTGCCCCTTATATTTCTTATGGTGATCTTTGGTGTAATTTTATGCAAAATTTAAAAGAGTGCAGATTCTTCAAAATAAAACAGTACGTCTTCTTGGTAATTATGTAGAAAATGTGAACGATACCGCGTCGTGTTTTAAGAAATTACGAGTGCTTAATATTGGTGAGATTCGCGATTATCAACCTGATGTTTTTGCTTGTTGCTGTTCGAATGATCTATGTCCTACAGTTTTTACGGATTTTTTCGTGTAAATCGTTCGCTCCACAGGTATGCGATTAGGGAGGCGGATAATTTTGTTGTTGAGTACCGAGACACCACACGTGCAGGTTTTGGAATTAGGTATTTAGCTCCGGCTATTTGGAGTGATATCCCAGCTGGCATTCGAGAGGCTGAACACATTGGGTCATTTAAAGCAAAAATTAAGAAATATTTATTGGGAGAGGGTAGTTAATTTTGGTATTATTTGTTATTTGAGAGTGTTTTTGTACTTTTTTTTTTTTTTTTTTTTTTTTTTTTTTTTTTTTTTGTAAATGATTTTTGTTACTGGTTGAGAATTAGAGGATTGCAGCCGTCCATCATCAGACTTTTCGAGCCTTCCCAGGACGGTTGTGTGCATATATATAGTTTTTTTTTTTGTAATTATTAGTAAATAAAATAAATTCTTGTAAAATTTGCAGTCAAACTTTTTCTTTTACCTAAATTTATTCGAAAAAAAAACTGAGGAACACAATATATAAGAAATTATCACCCGTTAAGCTGTTAGGAGCCAGATTAGCTAAAATAAACAGAAAATTCCAGCATAAAATGAGGAACAAAAAGATAAAATGAGAGAAGACATAAAGCTATGTAACTTGTATGGTACAGCCTTTATATGATAAGCAGCTTTGGGGGCGAAGCTTTGAATGAATTGGGGGCGAAGAAGGAGCTTGCACAGCTGTGTTTGCATCAGGTGGCTTGGTGTTGCAATGAGCTCTTGCTTAGTAACGTAATTTCGTCGAAATCCTGGGAAGGGGGGTAATTTTGCAGGCAATTTTGCCAAGTCAAATAAAAATGACGTGAAATCTGATAAATGAGCCATATAGTACCATAAAGGTAAAGATATACTAACGAAAACTTACCCATTTCTGTGGATGCTTGAACTATGCAGGCTTATCTTAGTTTTGACAAGATTTTTTAAGAAACTAAATTTTAGCTTAGGGGGGACTGGAGTCTGGAGGGCTGAGATCTGGCAGGGGCAGTTACCCCCCTCCTGCACCCTATCTAGTTACGCCCCTGCTCTTACTAGTAGTATTATAGATATTCAATATTCCATTATTCGTCTATTTTTACTCTATTGCATTATTTCGTATTTTATGTAATATTATTTATATGTAGCTTTATATTAACATTTTTATAGTATATCTTCATAAGGGGAAATGCATAATCACTTGAACAAAAAATGTAGCTGAACAAAAACCATACTCAAAAACTAGAACAGAACCTGGAATAAAACTATTTGACATAATTAGCATAACTCGTTTGTGCTAATTAAGTGAAACGAGCCTAATTAGCAATAGGTTCATTTTGAAAGTGTTAAGGATTGCAATACTTTCAACATCACTTGGTATTTAGGAGCATAATCAAGGGCCCTGGAAACGAATAGAAAATTTTGAGTGTGTCTGAAACGTTTAAAACGTAACTTGTCGTTGAAGAAAAGGCGTCTTTGACATCCTAATTCTTCAGTCTGTCTGTTATTGTTGTTATTGTTATTGTATTTCATTTTCCAAAAACAAACATATTAGCAAAACACGTTCCTATGTTATTGTTCAAATAAGATACATAGATTCAAATTACCAAAGAGATGAATAAAACTTGTTTTGTTTTCTGGAAATATCTTAGGCCCATTCACACCTAACAACTGAGCAGTGGCGGATCCAGGGGGGCGAGGGGGCTCCCCCCTAGTGTAGTCTAAAGTAGTGTAATTTACGTAATTAACTCAAGTTTGCGTTAATTAAACTTGCTCATAACGCAAGTTTATCGGATCAACCTATTTTGCCCCCCCCCTAAAAAAAATTCGGATCAACCTATTTTGCCCCCCCCCCATCCTAAAAAGATCCTGGATCCGCCCCTGCAACTGAGATTTTTTAATATTTTTTTTTAATTAGGCCGGTGTCATATTTTTGTCACTGTTGCCATGTTGAATCGTGAATAAGGCAGCAAAACGAATGAGTCAAATTTAACTACAGTTTAGTTTTCGTCTGTAAGGACTGAAGTATTAGCAATTTCTTTATTCCAAAAGACAACTCTACCTTCAAAGAAAACCAACACCCACTTAAGCTGTTTCGTTCTGTATCTTTTTTTTTCTTTATTCTTTCTTTCTTTCTTTCTTTCGTTCCTTTTTCTGTGTATGTTTTTTTTGCTGTTTTTTCAGCTTGATTTTCTTTTTCATTTTGCAATTTGGTGTCCGCTACTACCAAAGTCTGCACAACCAATTCAAAATTATTTTACGGTTCTTCATACTTCTACTGATACGCATTGCTTTTTCAATTTAATTTTTTTTTCTAATTTTGATTTCGTTTTTTTCTGTACTTTTTTGCGTTGCTTTTTTAATTAATTTAGATTCTGATGAAATTAGTTTCCACCTAATCAGTTCAATTAATGAGGTTTCATTTTCACCGTTCTTGATATTTAAAATTAAAAAAAGAAACGAAAAAGCGAGAAAAGCTATATAAATTTTGAGGTCAATCTTGGTGTCATAGAAATCACTTCCAATAAATTGTTTTGTATTAGTGTACCATTTTCAACGTCCTTGATGTTTAACATAAAATATCAAAGGAGCGAGAAAAGCTACATAAATTTTGGGATTAACTTAATTTTGGCATCATAGAAATCACTTTTCCAATAAATTGTTTTGTATTAGTGTGCCATTTTCGTGTAATTCTTCTTTTTATCGCTTTGGTAAACTTAACCTCCCTTCCTCCCTCCCTTTCTTACGTGAATTTCTATATGCATGCCATTTTGCCCCCATCTCCATGAGCCAATACTCATTTCTGGATTGAATATTTACTTCGGTACCGACTCTGTACTTTTATCCTTTTCCCATCTGCTAGAATGACCTTGTATTTTACAGATCCACAGAAAATCAAACTTAGTTACTTTTAATATTTGCACCGTACCAAAAACTTGCAAAATTATGCATTAGATCATTTCAAATTAATTGCGTAGTTTTAAAGAAGTTTTGAACTAATGCCAAAATGCGCCCATTTCTTATTCATGATTTCCAGAGACTTGTAGATGGGAAATTCCGAATTTATCTTGTAGTTTTTGTTTTGGTCGAGTATGGGCTATTGTAGGAGCCCCCCTCCCGTCTGTAGGCCGTTTTTGTATTTGTTAGTTATGTATCTGAAAGGGGAAAAGGTGAAAGTTTCAATCACCATCATCATATTCAGGAAGTTGTGATCATATTGCATGTGCGTTTTAAAATAGTGTTAATTTTTATTTTCTATAATGATCGATGGGTGGTATAGTGAATGTTTCGCTTGATAAAATTTTTGGTTGTTTCTATTGCGCTACACAATCCTACCTATCCGAACGAGTTGCTTTTATATTGAGTTTCTTGCCTATAATTAGGCTATATAGGATTTATAAACATAAACATATATATATATATATATATATATATATATATATATCTTATATATTATTTATATATGTAGAAACTATATATTTATATATTGGGTTTCTCGGGTTTCCCCAACGAGTTGCTTTATCTATATTGGGTTTCTGGCCCCACTTGTCTGACTCACATAGTGAGCATTGTGGGTGAGGTGACGCATCCCATTTGCAATGAAACATTTTTGACGCATGAGGCTTTTTCTTTTGTAAAAATTGGTTCATCAAAGGCTGCAAAACTGGCTCCTCATTTTTTTTTCAGTAAATCCTGCTTTTTGTTGTTTCAGTCTGAGCCTCACTCTGACCTTGCTTCCTGTCCACCTATGTCTCCGCGAATTATAAATTCGCGAATTTATACATTTAATTACTACTTCGTTAGAGGTTGTGTGCTTTTATCTATCCATCTACCTGTGAGAATAACCTTGTATTTTAAATTTTCAGTGAAAATTATAACTCAAGGAGAGTCCAATAAGGAGAGACCCTTCTACTTCATGAGTAATACTCAATTAGTAATGCTTTTTATATTTTGATTGGAAAAACTGCCAACACAAAAATGAAATCCGCCCCCTAGATTAAAAAAAAAATACTTTCTCCTATTTTTTGTGAGTTGATGTTACCAAATGCATATGTTGTCAATTGAAACTGGTCATTGGTCCGCTGCTTAACTTTTTTTTATATGATCCTTGATATTTATAATGAATATTTTCGTTTTTATATATTTTTTTCTGTGCCTTTTAAAACGTTTTCAGCCAAGTAGGATCTGATAGCTGGATAGTGTGTATATTTTTAACTCAAAATATTAGGTATTTCGTCTCTTAGATATTCGTTTTCTTTGTTACTTTCTTCAATCTTATTATTATTCCTGAAATAAGGGATGTTCCATCTTATTTTTCTTGAAATTAATTTTTTTAGTTTAAATCTTAAATGCTCTTTGTTCTGTTTCTTAAATCTTCGCTTTCTTTGTTCTTTTTTTTTTAAGGGTGGTGGAAGGGGTTCTAATTTGAGTTTTTAACTTCAAATTTTTGCAGCGTTTTCAGTAAAATAAGGTTTTGACAACAAGAAGTGGTGTATAACAATAACGTTATGCACAACAATTGTGTATAACGTAATTTCAAAATGGTCATTATTCCATCACTGTAACCATTTTTTTATCTGTTTCTTATTAGATTAAATAAATAAAAATGTTTAATTGAAAGTAAGGAGCAGAATTAAAACTTAAACCGAACAGAAATTATTGCTTATATGAGGGGGGTCGCCCCTATCCTCAATACCTCGCTCTTTGCGCTAAAGTTTGACTTTTTCTTCCAATTATTTAAGAATGACTCCTGATAGACAAGGGCAGTTCAATCAGAATAATAACCTTTTTTAAGACTTTGAAAAACGCTTTAGCCGAAATAGCGAAGTATGAAGGAGGGGACAACCCCCTATATATATAATAAGTTCAGTTTGTTTTAAGTTTTAATGTTGCTCGTTATTTTCAGTTGAAATAACTTGTGTTTTTTTTCTTATAGTTTTTTTTAATTAATCCCGGGAAATCCAACTCCCCCTCCATGGAAAATTCCCCTCCCCACGAAAATCCTCCATGGAAAGATCCTCCCACGTAAGCACCTCCTCGAGAAAAATCCACCTCCCCACCCCGGAAAAAAATTAAACTTCCCCATAACCAATACTGTATGTAAACAATGGGCAAACTTTATAACTTGTAGCCCTTCCCTCGGGGGCTTTGGGGAGGGGGGTTAAGTCATCCTCAAAGATATAGTTATTAGATCTTTAAACTATGCTGAACAAAAATGGCTTTTTCAAAATCTTGATCGGACAATTTTGGGAAAAAGAGGGCTGGGAGCGGGGTTAGCTGGCCTCTAATATTTTTGGTCACTTAAAAAGGGCACTAAAACTTTTGACTTTGAATCAAATGAGCCCTCTCCAGATCTTCTGGTTCGATGCGATCACCCCTGGAAAAAAAAACACGACAAATGAACACGCATCCGTGATCTTGTTTCGTGCAAAAAAAAAAAAAAATCAAAATTCCACTTTTTGTATATAGGAGCTTGAAATCTCTACAGTAGGGTCCTCTGATATGCTGAATCTGATGGTGTGATTTTCATCAAGATCACTTGATGTTTTAGGGGCGTTTTACCCTTTTTCAGAATTGGGTCAAGTTTCTCAGGCTCGTAACCTTTGAAGGGTAACATTAAACTTCATGAATTTTATGGATTTTGAATGAGTATCGAAATTCGATTCTTTTGATGTATCTGTTAATATCAAGACTCTGTTTTTTACAGTGTCGGTTACTATTGAGCTGCATTACTCCTTACTTACAGTTCGTTGCCACGAACTGTTTGACATATCTTTAATGTCTGTTTTATAATTTTTTGTTTTTTAGTATTTAATGATTTGTATTTTTCATTATATTTTTCATCATCTCTTACGGCTGATTTATGTTTTTGTACTTGCTAATAAGTGTTATCAACTGCAGGTTCTTCCTACACACCAGAACTTCTTTACTTGTTTGGACTAGTAGCATTTCGACTTGAGACCACTCGGAGTTTTTCCCGCGCAGAAGAGCAGCTGAGTGATACAATCAAAAAGTTGGTTCAAGAATTTGCACAAGGAGGGTAAGCATATGAGTTTTAGTGATCAAAGGCTATGAACCTGAGAATATTTGCCTGATTTCGAAAAAAGGGGTAAACATCCTCTAAAAGTATTACAATCTTAATGAAAATCAGATCCAGCGTATCAGATAACCCTACTGTAGTGGTTTCAAATTCCTATCTGCAAAAATGTGGAATTTTGTATTTTTTGCCAGAAGTAAAATCACGGATGCGTGTTTATTTGTTTGTTATTAATGAAAACAAAACTTTCCGAAAAATAAGTTTTTCAAAGAAAAGTAAAGGCTAATTTAAACTTAAGCTCAGCAGATACAAATACATGTTAAAATTCAAACTCAAAACCACCAGAAATTACTATTAAAGAATAAATGAAACCCAAAACGAACAGAAATTAAATAAACAATCATAGCAAAAAACATACAACAAGTAATGATATAAATGAATAAATAGATCTTAAAGCGAGTAATGCTTAGATTGAATATGAAAATCAAGATTAAAACGAAAAAAAATATTTTGCTATTGAAGTATAAATGAAACTTAAAACGAACAGAAATTAAATAAACAATCATTGCAAACAAACATACAATAGATATTAATGTAAATGAATAAATAAATCTTAAAACGAGCGAAACTTAAAATGAATATGCAAATCAAGCTTGAAACGAACAAAAATCACTACAAACAAGAGTTTGGGTATCGCCTCCTTCTCTCACTGTAAAAGTCTAAAACCTACTGCGTCATTGGCGCTTTACTAAGACATATTTAGTAAAGCGTTACTAAACATAACTAAATAATAATAAAGCATTGGAGCCGTATGGCCTTTACTATAGGCATCGCTGATGGGGATGGGCCTCTCATCAACACCTCGCTCTTTACGCTAAAGCTTCAATTGTGTCCCAATTCTTTAACAACGACTCCTGAAACACAAGGGTCGTTTAATTAGAACAATAAGAAGCTTTTTTAAAATCACTAAAAAACTTTAGCATAAACAGCGAGGTGTTGATTAGGGGGCAATCCCCTTCATACACGTAATAATTTCTGTTCGTTTTAAGTTTGAATTTTGCTCTTTACTTTCAGTTGAAAAAACTTGTTTTTTTTAATTTAATAATTAACCAAACTGGGTGCATAGAGGGCCAGAATGATTATTTTATTTACTCATTTAT
Organism: Artemia sp. Qi Xiang Cuo; assembly: GCF_049724085.1. NCBI lineage: Eukaryota > Metazoa > Arthropoda > Branchiopoda > Anostraca > Artemiidae > Artemia > Artemia sp. Qi Xiang Cuo. The sequence goes on from NC_142814.1 coordinate 47,034,686, forward strand.
AAGTTAACAGAAACGCTCTTTTTACAGAGATTAAATAAAGAAACGAGTTTTTTTTTTAACTGAAAGTAAGGAGCGACATAAAAACTTAAAACGAACAGAAATTATTCCGTATATGAAAGGGGCTGTCCCCTCCTCAACGCCTCGCTCTTTACGCTAAAGTTTTTTATTGTTTTAAAAAATAAAATTGTATGACAGATTCAAAGGTTTGCGTGAAGAGCTAAACGTTATGAAGGTGGCAACTCATTTCGCGCGTAGGATAATTTCTTTCTGTTTTAAGTTCCGATGTTGCTTCTTACTACCAGTTAAAAAAAACTTTTTACTTTAGTTAATTTCTGATCGCTTTTGAATAATGAAGCTTTGATTTTGGCTCGTACATGAATAATTAAAATGAAATTTGCATATTAATTTTACTTGTTTTGGCTAAATGGCTTTCTCGAAATTTTGTTCTGACCTAACTTACGAATTAACTTACGTAACAAACTTCTGTATTCGTATGTTTTTATTACGTATATTAGGGACTTTACCCCTAGTCAATACCTCGCTCTTTACGCTCAAGTTTGAATTTTGTTTGAATCACAAAACCCTGAATCACGAAGGCCGGTTAATTAGAATAGATAGCTCTTTTGAATGTACTAAAAAAAACTTTAGCGTAAAGAGTGAGGTATTGACTAGGGAGCGAACCCCCTCATATACATAATAATTTCTGTTCGTCGTAATTTTTAATGTAGCTCTTTACTTTGAGTTGAAAAAACCTGTTTTTTTATATAATTTCTGATCGTTTTTTTAAATGATGCTGGGAAATCTGGCGCCCTCCTTCATAGAAATGTCCCTTCTCTCAAGGAAACATTCTCCATGGAAAGATCCTCCCCCGTAACCCCCTTCTCCGACCCCCCACCACCAGAACAAAATCCCTCCTGAAACGTCCTGAAAAGTTCATTCATTTTGCTCAAACTTTCATCTAGGATGCTTAAATCATCAGTATAATCTAAGTCCAGGAGACTTTTTCCTCCCCATTTGATTCCGTGGTCTCCCATTGCCTTTCCTGTGCTCCTTAAGACAAAGTCCATCAAAATAATCCATATAAAGGGGGATAGAACACAGCCCTGCTTAACTCCTGATTTAATACAAAACCGGCTGCTAACTTTATTTTCTACCTTAACCGCAGCAGTGTTATTCTCGTAAATAGCACTAATCACTTTAATGTATTTGTCTGGTATACCATACAAGGATAAAACCTTTACTAAACTCTTCTATCAGGAGAATCGAACGCTTGCTCATAATCCAGTAAAACTGAGGCACTTCTCAGTTATTAACCTAAGAGTGAAAATTTGGTCGACACATCCTCTACCTTTTCTAAAACCGCACTGTTCTTCTCTTAAAACTTTGTCCACAGCATCTCTCAGTCTAAAAAGTATAATTTTTACTAAGTAATTTGTTACCCACAATGACCAGACTAATGCCTCGATAATTACCACACTCACTTTTATCAACTTTCTTATAAAGTGGGTTAATTAAGGTTTTCCTAAAAACGTTAGGTACTTCCCCTTTTTCAATCATATTCATATTAGTGCTACCTGATGTAATTCCTCTAATACTTGAAAACTTCTTTGTGTGCTCCAAATCAAAACTAGCAGTCAGTGCTAGTTCTAGTGCAAGTTCAACTAGTTCTGTGCTCCTGCATCCGAAATCAAAACTAGCATTAATATATTATATAATTCTTATAATACAATATAATTTTGTTATAATTCTTGTTTTTTAGAAATCCCAGTTTTTGTCCTTATTATACTTCTTAGTGGGAACATTTGAACTCAACTCTAAATTATATCCCCCTGGGACTGTGGATCTCCCATTTTTCTGCCTGAATCGAAATTAAAACTACATGACTCTTATTTTTCAGGAATCCCACCCCTAGTCCTTACGATAATCCACAATGGGAGCCTTTTGGGACGAATAGTAAATTATACCCCTTTGGGGTTGTAGAGGCTGGGCAAGCATCAGCTAACTTAACGACTTATCAGTCATATGAAGTCTCATTTTGGACCACTTACCTTAATTCTCTAGAAAAATTGGCAAGAGGTGAAGAAGAAGCTCTTAATCCAGGAGGGACGTATGATCCTGGTAGATATTATAAAGGTAAGCTCCATGATTGGTAAGTGAGAGGAGCGAGGTTTATGTCCTAGTAAGATGGTTATAGTCTCGGTAAGAAGCGTAACAATAATTCTGCCTACACCAGGTCTTAGAGATTCTTATATATTAACATTTATGTCGAAATATTGTAAACGTCATTTTATAATTGATTTTTAAGCGTGTTCCCTGCTATGTTCATTTTCCTTAAGTAATATACTCGTCTTAAGAATAATCTTCATGCTAATGGGGCAGTCAAAACTAGATCAACTGCTTCTTTGTGTTTATAAGAGTGGTGAAGCTTGGAATCTTTTAGATGATGTAATTTTAAGAATATTGTAATTTTAAGAAAAAGATTTGAGAAATATTATGTTCAAATCATGTGTTTCTTGGAGGTTTATTATATTGTCGGTTTTTTTTTTTCCGTATTTGTGATTAGGCATCGTGTCTTATTTACTTCATTTTCCTTATTTTTAATTAACTAAGAAGCAGAGCTTCTTTTAAGATTAAAAGTCGAATAAAAAGGCAAATTTGAAGAGCCATGTATGATTAAAAGCATCCCAGAAATATCTGGTATTCAAATGTGGTTTTGCTTAAATTTATTCAACCGTGTTTAAATTTTATTTAGGGTATGTTGTCTTCTTCTGTTATTGGAAAACATATTCTAATTTTTGTCTTTTTAAAATTACAGTTTAATTTCTCAAAGTTTTAGGCTATATGGCCCCAATGCAACCTTATACATGTTAATTGATGGTTTTGACACACTTCCTATAGTGAGATTCAAAGGCTTCTGAAAAAGCAACAACTCCGACTTTAAACTAAAGTATTGCCATTTTTTCAAGCTAAATGACCAACCTTTGTCTAACTTCAGTTGATTTGTGTAATTTTGCCATTAAATTAAGGCCAAACTTTCGAGAAAAATAACCCTGACTTTTAACCAAAGTTATGAAATGTTTTCTTCGTATAACTTTCAAAAATGCACAGGAGACTGACCCTTCTGGGAAGAGGGGGGGGGTATTTTTTTAATGGATAAAAAATATCCGCAAAGCGATGTTATGACCATACTTTTCTAAACCTACCGGGGAAGGTTTCCTGGGGACTTCCGGGAAGCTCCCTAAAATAAAACGCAGGTGTCACCTTGTCCTATTTCTAAATAGGATTAGGCTGAACCAAGAAGCTTATCAATTAGGTTGAAGAATCGAAAAGAAAATGCATACCTAATCCATATAGCATTCATACTTAACCGATTGATAATTTTAGAGCATGCCGCCTTTTATAACCATTATCTAATTATGTGTAGAAAATCATATATTACATGAACTTCTGGTTTTACACAGACCTACTATTGCTACTAATTGATTAATAACTACATTTTTCATCTATGTATTTTTTAAAGTAATTATTACATAGTAATCAATTAATTACCATTAATACTAAAAACTTATCGCAATACCTTATAACTTAATTTTACAGTTTTAATTAAAGAAAAGAATTAGAGGAGTACATTAGAGGAATGGGAGATAATTCGAAGCTCGCTCTCCTTTGCTGGAGTGCCGTGTATTAAGGGGATTCGATGCTTCAAGATGATTCTCTGAGCCTCAGCGTCGGCTGACCGTTTCAAAGACAAAAGGCCCATTTGCGAGTTCTCTCAGGTGATTAGCGCCACCGAGAGCTATTGAGAATTTGTAGTTTGACTGAAATTTGATTAGAAAGTCAGTGAAATTTTACTGCACCAGTGTTGGCAATTTTTTCAATTAACGCCAGTTGTACCAGTTGGGAACTCCCAAAAGTGCCACATTGCTTGAATAATATTTCCTTTGAGCTAATTTTTAGTGTTTTTTCTAGCAGGTATGCTTGAACATTTTTAGAGACTGCTATTTCCTGAACTTTAAAAGAAAAATTCTTCCCTATTACATAAAAAAAAAACAAAAGTCACACTTTCTGATGGTGTAAGTTTCATTAAAACTGAGTGTTTCTATCCTCGGCACAGGAGAAGTCAAATTTTTTTTTTGGTATAACGTATGACCACTCCAGGTCGTAAGGTGACATGTTAAGAATAAATTCTTACTTCAAAATATGCAAAATAATCCTAGTTAACGTATTTTCCAGGGGGAGCACCTTTATCGTCACTATTTTCACTGTTGTACAATTTTTTTTTAACAAAATTATGAAAAATAAACAGATTTGGCTGCATTTATCCGTTTTCAAATAGTCTATATATGAAAGTTAAACATCATCACTGCCATCTACCAAAAAAGATACAAATAGGGAAATATTAATAAATTTAGGTTAAGTTAGGTTAGATTAACTAGAAGGCTCTTGGGTGTTTGTTTTATAAACGATTTTCAAGACTTGGAAATAGACAAAATATTGAAAAATGTGATTGAAAAACAAGGATTATTTTGCATATTATGAAGTAAGAATTGTTTTCTTAACATGTCTCCTTATGACCTGGAGTACCTTTTTTTTAAGATTCCTGGTAAGTTAAATGGCGGCTGTTATTTTTCTGCCGTTTATTCGAATCTATTAACAAAGCTCTGCAGGATTCGCAAGACGGCCCAATAAATTCTTAATGCTTTGGCCATAAAAACTAAAGAAGTTTCTAATGAAAGAGAATGTTCCTTTAATGAAGGGTTAATAATGAAATGAAATTTAATTAAGGGTTAATTAAAGTTAATAATGAAAGGTTGTTCCTTTCAGGTATTGAATCTCCTTGATAGCTAACACTTCTTATAATAGTAGATAGATCTCTAAAGGTTAATATTTTCAAAAACTGTATAACATTTCCTTGAAACTTTTGCACTTGGGACATAATTTTAAGCATTTTAACTTCAGGAAGGTCATTCCCAGTTTTAGCCTCTCTTACAAAATATAGTTCTGTTTACAGCTTCATTATATATATATATATATATATATATATATATATATATATATATATATATATATATATATATATATATATATATATATATATATCTTTATTGCCCAAAAAACACAAGGGCTATGAAGTAGATGAAGACAAAAAAAAACAAAAAACAAACAAACAAACAAAAAGAAAAGAAAGAAGAACATACTCACAAAGAAAACTAGAATAGAAAACTGAGAATAGATTAAAATATTTCTACTAACACTTGGGAGGGTGGAGGCTCTTTGTCCTATCTAGCATAGAAAAATAGCGACCGCGACGCTGCTCAGCCACGGTTAGTGGCTCAGTTAACCCGTAGGCTGACACTAGAATCGAAAGCACGAGAGACATGATGAGACGCAAGGACGTAAAACTCGCCACTATTCTCTATATCCATCAGAACGTTGGCAAGTATATAATGCACGTGTTCCCGAATATAGCCTTCCTTAAATCCAAATTTGTTTTCCGGAGTTTATATAATGCACGTGTTCCCGACTATAGCCTTCCTTAAATCCAACCTGGTTGTTCGGAGTTAAACAAGTCTTATTTACGACCTTAATCACTAGTAACTCCAGCAATTTACATAGAACAGGAGAAACTGTTATAGGCCTATAGGAACAACATTGCCGGCTATCTTTATCTTTTTTCGGAACAGGAGTCAATGTACCGACACAAAAAAAAATCGGGGACAATACCAGAATTAAAAATGATTTGGTAAAACAAATGTAGATGCTGGAGCAGCTTATCACTTGCATGTAATAAATGAAAACCACATAATTGATCATAACCATGCGAGAACTTTATTCGAAGGTGAATGATAGCACTATAAATATCGGAGGCCGTAACTACAAAACCAATATCTGATTCAGTATCAACTAGACTATCCACTAATAGTATTCATAGCGGGTTTCTAACACTGGATCAGGTGGAAAAAATTGGCTGGTGAAGTAGTTGATCCAGTCACTCTCACTTGGAAGCTCTGAAGCGATACCTTTTGACTTATTTCCCGCAATGAATCTCCAAATTTCATTTGGGTTAGTTGCAAGACGCTCGCTCCTGCAGTCAATAATCTCAGCTTTGTGATTGGCAAGACACTTAGCAAAACGACGTTTGTTACATAACCGTATGTTATTAACGGCACCAGATTTCGGTCGGTCGCAATCATTCCATATTTGGTGCCAAAACTTTGAAGATTTGCAACTTAGCAAACTCAGACACAGTAACTTTGTAAATAACATAGATGGCGTATCAGTGTGTATGGCCAACACAGGTGCGCACGATCCCTGCACTAGTGACAATTTGCAAATTTTAATTGACAAAAATACCTCTTCTTAGACTTTTCTTGAAAAGAAAATCATCCTAAGACATTCTAAGTTTGAATAATTTTTTTCAAAACAAGTAAAAAAGTACTCTTTCAGAGGAAAGTAAAATATTGAAATTCGTGAAATCCTCTTAGGAGAAAATTCACTTTGTGCGATGATAAATTGCTTTTGGTAATGGTCCTGTATGTAGGAGTCCATAGACAAACTTTGAAAAGTCCCAGTCTTTTTCTTCTTTTCCTTCATTTGTCTTCTTGTTTACATTTATATGAACATTGCTCTCATTTTACAGTTTCTCTCAATCTATGCAATTTTATCAAAATATTTTAGTCAATAAAATAAAGAATGGACATAGTATTTGTTTTCCATTAATTGTCTACATAATTCAATTTGTTTCGATATCGAAATGATACTCAATATTGCTTTAAAGTTTGAAAATTGAAGCTTCCCTCGGATTTTAAATGAATTGCGTGTTTTTTGTTCAGGCCTGTTAAAAAAAAAAAAAAAAAAAAAAATAAAAAAAAAAAAAAAAAAAATTATAGTATATCGATACAAGTAGATTATGGCTTTACTTCTATGGTCAAGGAAGCTCTATATTATGGTTTTACTGCAAACTTCTTAAGTCAAGGGAAGCCCTATATTCCAGTAAACCAGGGAAATTTCTAGAAACCAAGGTAATTTTCACTCAACTGATATATTTTAGAAAATTCACAGGATTTAGCACTCGATGAAAGAGGAGCCGAGAAAAAAGTTGTAAAAAAATTCTTTAGAAGCGATTACTCATGTGGAGCCGTCTCCGTAACAGATTTGATTGGTCAAAGCCATCTTTCGACTCTTACAAGCAAATTTATAAACTAGGTAAAGCGTCTGTGGGGCATTAATGGTGGAGATATTTGGGACAATACCTCCAACACGACTGTATGGGACAATACGACTGTATTTGGGACGACTATACATTTCAAAAGGTCGCCGTTCATTGGTAATTGCTAGAAAGTCTTGGCAAGGGAAGACCCAGAAATGCCTTGTGACAGGCCTACCAGACGGATCTACGCAACCTCGACCAGAGGTGAATGATATCACTGCAGCAGTAAACACGGGGAATGTTTTTCTGCTTTTAATTGATCCCTAGGTGCCTCAGGAGGCACAGGTGATCCCAAGGTTGGTACTCGTTAGTTAAACGAAATACACCAAAGAAGTAAAATTAGGTTAATTCTAATGAAATATAATCTTCATATAACCTTCAGTTTAAACAATAATATAATATGGGCTATATATTTGCATATAAGGGGGAGGGTAAAGTATTTAGACAGCGCCTCTTACCTAACCCCCAACCCTCTAATGTGCAAATATATAGCTCAAATTATACCTCCAACGCATTCTATCACCCGTCACTTGTCTTTGTGGCTATTAAAACGGTTTATGAGATCTAACCTAAGTGAAATTCTTGAGTGTGTTTCTTTCAATTAACAAGTACCCTAAGATTTAAGGTAATGGGAAAACTCGTAAACATCTGAGTACATCAAGGTGAAAGGTCGGAAGTTCACTTCCATTATGCACTCTCTTGTCTTTAATTTAGGTTTCGTTGACTGGTTTCAATTCCTTCTTTTTATTTTTCAGATCCAACGGAGCCCTATCAGTCCATTATGTGGGTGCTACTGGTAACTGTCGTTGTTTTATTAGCCGCTTTTATATTGGGCATGGCCAGTATGCGTCAGCGCCACCATTAGTCACATTGCTATTGGTTAAATAGGACCAATGACTATTTGCCAAGCAGCTGGGGGGAGGGGTTTTTACAGTGATTTAATGCCGTCCTTTTTTATGATATTTGACTCGTTTTAAAATATAGGTGATAATTATAATAGGCTTGTTGATCTCACAAGTCTTGTGTTTTTAGAAGTAGTGATTTGAATTTGCCATTTTGATGATTATGGTTTGCTGTTTTACTGCACTATTTGATACTTCTTTTACTTTTTGTGCTATATTTTTGAAAAATAAAATATCGGATGTGAATCTTACAAATATACTCAGGATAACACTTACCAATAATCATTGGAGCCAGTTGCCTTGGATTATTAATTATCCGAAGTTTTGCGGATGATAATTTTTGTATGATGCAATTTGGTGTTCATGTGTGGGTTCGTGGGGGGGGGGGGCTAAAAGTGTATTTTTCTGTCGCAATTTTAAGCGAGTTCAAACTTTTGATTAAATATTTTAAATCGCACCAAATAAATTATAGAATCGGTCTTACCGGAAAATATGGGGTATGCACTGGAAATTTTGCGCATATTTCCCGTAGCGCCATTTGCGTATCCCATGTCTAGTAGTACTCTGCAATATATACATTTGCATTTTATTAAATTTTTCCTTTTCCTTTTAAGTTTTTCCTTTATTAAATAAAACATAGCCAAAAGACGCGCATCCAGGTGATCCCAAAATTGTTGATCATTGTTTTATATCATATAAAACAATGTTATGTTCTTGTTATGCTTTCTTGTTTTTTTTCCTTTACCTTCCCCCTTTTTTTCGTTTTTCCTTTATTAAATAAAACAAAGCCAAAAGACGCGCATCCAGGTGATCCCAAAATTGCTGATCATTGTTTTATATCATATATTTAGATTGAAAAATTAGATAATGTCTGTGTGCGTGTCCCAGAGTTATGCTTTCTTGTTTTTTTCCTTGGACTTTTCATTTGGATTAGGATAAGTTGTTGGATAAGGTAGAGAATTTAGCAACGAAAACTGCAGGAAAACTGGAGTGTCAATTCATAGGAATATTAGGGGTTTGGGAAAAACTAAATTTTCCAAATTTATGAATTTTGGTTGGAAAACAACCGAAATTAGGTTATGTTCTAAGTTTTCTTAAAATGAAAATACCAATAAAAGCGCTACAAAAATATGAAAAAAACACGTTTTTTCAAAATCAAGCGGACGAGTGTACATTAGAATCTGAAGGGACACCTTTCAGCACAAGAAATGGGGTAAGAAAAGTGGTTAAAAGCACACAAAACCCTTATAAACCAAGTCTTTCGAAGTTATTTATTCAACAAGCATTGTTTAAGAACAATCAAATTCGATAAACATAACATGTAATAAAACCTTTTTAGTTTATTTAGAGCTTTTTAAACCAGAAAACCTATACCTATTTGTAAAGGAATTAGACATGGATATCGTTGGACATCGAATTTATTTCTAAATGATTTACGAATGCGGATAACAATGAACAGCAGTACAACACGTGACTAGAGACACGTGACTTTTCTTGTTTTTTTTTGCCAATCTTATTAAAAACCACCTTACAAGTGAGGCTAGACTACAGCAGCTACCTTTTTTCTTCAGTGACGATGATAAAAAGAAACAAAAAGTGGATCCTCCTCCACACAGTTCAAGGCCTTTTTTAAGCCTTGAAAAGAAGAAGGAGACATGAGCTTTTTAACATACTCTATCTTCTCAATATACAGTTTTCATGTATGGCTCGTTTTCATGTATTGCGACCAAGTGACCAAATGAATAGGTCTGACGTTTGTCAAAATTTTAATATACAATATTTGCAATATGATAATTGATTGTTCGGAAATTCTCTTCGAATACCATTTTTTGTTGTTTTCACCATTTGAAAATAAAATGTGTATTTAGCGTTCCTTTGTTGTCCTGTTCCGGCATCGCCCTTTTGTCTATTCTCCTAGGACCCCCCCCCAGACTCTGCACTAGGTCAGACTTACGTAATAGTCAGAAATGGGATGCCTTTGTTCAAAAATAACGCAAATTTTCTCAGGCTTGTGCTTCATGATGGGTGGTTTTAAACTTAATGAATTTTGTATATAACTGGAATCAGCATAGGCAACCCGTTTAACGTATTAACTACTCGGTCAGTTGCATTTAAAATATAAAATTGAGGAGAAAGCTGATCTAATTCCATAACCAGAGACAGAAGGCAATTCAAAATGAGGATACATTTTACTTAAAGCTTGGATGATATTGCATGAACAGTGTAAGATTAAGTGAATTCACACAGGGCAACATTTGAAGGCAGTTTTTCAGTTCCTACCAGAGTTTCACAACTTGGCTTTCTTAAACACTTTGAGTGTGGTATAGATTCGAATAAGTCAAAGCATGTGAAGATTAGAAGTATCTCAGGGAGAGCAAGGACTCTAGGTAGCTCTCCCTCTACAAGTATGCATACCACTACAGACATATTATGCCTGTTCTGGTACCACTATGCCATCTATATCCTTTTTATTTGTACTGGGATGAATTTCTTGGGTAAATGAAATAGCAATTTATTTCGTCAAGATCAGATCGTAAAAGAAACCAAACTTGTATTTACGGACTAATATTAGTAGCCTATAGAGTATATAAAACGCAGCATGTACTAGGTATAATTAAACCACAAAGAATAAAACACAGTATAGCTAAAACTAAAAGCTTAACTGTAAGCTTTTTATCTGAAATATGACTGTAAGCTTTTTATCTGAAATTCACAGAAACGCAAACGACAATCTAGCCTTTGGAGCGTTTGAGAGGAGGGAGGGGGGTAGAGCGTTGATTTGCAACCCACATTTACATAACAGTTCAAGAGGGAAAATATACTGTGGCCGTCATAGTGTTCATCTGCTGAAGACGACCACTACGGATGTGACTGAAATAGCCAGATATTTTTTAACGTTTTTCACTGTCATATAAAAGGCTTTTCCCTATTGATTTGTTATACATCATGAAAAGGCAGCGTAGTCTTCAGAAAATTCAAGAACGCAATGATTACATTTCCTTACACAATGATTCACAACCATCGTGCACTTCAGCAAGCTGAAGGAAATATGCGTCATCTATGGAGCAAGGAATTTCGTCTGTCATTGGTAACGATATGTAATGATAATGAAAGTGGAAGGCATAAAATCGTAGTCATTTACCCGAACGCGAAGTACTAAATTTTTCAAAGATTTGCATAACCACAGAGCTTGGATCACTTTCATTAATTCTTTTCTACTGAATCGCCAACAGTCAAACCACAAAGAGTTAAGAGCAGAGCAACTTTGCAGCATCACTAATAGAGCTATCCGTTTTTCTGCACTCTTTATCATGTTTACTTTTCTAAGTTCCAGACTTACAATCTGTCCCTGAAATGCAGCAAAAAAATCAGCAAAATTGAATTCTTGATAAATTGAACGATCACCTGGAACTGGATCCCAAAAATAAATATCACTGACATCGTCCTATGATAGATTTTGAATGTAATGACTCTGAAAGATGAATCAGGTCATCATAAGTTAGTATACATCTGCATAAATTCATATATAGCAAGCCTAATTTCAGGTTGGAAAACTGTTCAAGCAGCCAGATAGTTTGCTACCAGACAAATTTAACAGCTGCAAACAAGAAAGACTAGCGATCCATCTGCCAAACAGATCAGCAGTTACTGGACAGCTACTAAAGTCTATACCATTATCTCCAATACTTACAGCTTTCAGATTATGAAATTTTTGATAAGGGGAGGGGCGCCCCACCCCCCCCCCCCCCCACCACCATTTTTTTTAGCATTCGGTCAAATTTTCGCAGAAATTTTGGCGAAATTTTGGCAGAAATTTTGCAAAATCGGCCGAATTTTAGCAAAATTCTTGATTTCTGCAGAAATTTTGGCATAAATCAGGTAGATTCGGTAAAATTTACGAAGATCGCTCCCCCAATAAAAAGAGCCCCAGGACACCCCTGACTAAAGCAGTCTAGCCTTGGTCACGAAAAACACAGGTAAGAGAGAAGCTTTTTGAAGGCCAGATCTTCAGTAGATTTTTGACTGTATGATTTATAATAAGAAGATTTTGCATTAATTTCTCATAGAATTCCACTGGCAAGTAACATTATAACAATGAATTTGACAAACTGCCAAGACACTGTGAGGAATATTTGCCAGGGTTTCAGGCTTGATTTGTCATCCTTACAGAGTAAAACGAGCAGAAAGAAGCATTTTATCATGGAAAAAAACCATCATAGACTACATTAAAATGAACAGTATATTTTTATGCAAAAGTTTGACTCTTTTTTATAACTCTTTTTTTAAAACAATAAGAAAATTTAGCGTAAAGAGCGAGGCGTTGATTAGGGGACAGCCCCTTTCATACAGGGAATAATTTCTCCTCGTTTTCAGTTTTAATGTCGCTCCTTACCGTGAAACGGGGTTACTTTGAACCTTGTGGGTTACTTTGAACAAAACAGTAGCTCTCTTGTGATATTTACTGGCCAAACATCTTGTTTGGGAGTTCATACTGTAAAAACATCCGTTGGTTATAGTCTGGATATAATCTCGTTATACAGTAAGACTCAATTGTGATTCCCTACGGACTTATCACAATCAAAATTTTTGAACTTGAACTTTTGAACTTGGATTATTTATTATTTAATTATTTGATTACCCTACGGACTTTTCATTGAAAATAATTTCAGAATTGGAACTTGAATTATTTGAGAGCCAATTATTTTGGAAAGAAATTGACTTTGGACTCAATAACTAGTTGTATTACCAGTAAAATTCAATAGGAATATGACACGAATCAGAGCTACTTATATTTGCCCTGGATGTGAGAGGCCGTGTGGGAAAGGTGTGACGATTCAGTGCTCGAAATGCCTTCTATGGTTTCATTCCCCCTGTGCTGGAACCACACCAGTATTACGGCAAGAAAACCCCAACTGGAAATGCAGCTCATGTGTTATGGCTGTTGTAATTGAGCACCCTGAGGCTGATACTCCTGCATACGCTGTCGTTAACCCCAAGAATATGTTTTCCCCGCCTTTGGAGAACCCATCCCCTCAAAATTGTCCCAAAAGTTGTGAGAATTGCCTTCCATAAGACAATTTATTAATGCAACTTGAAAAAAAAAATTCACAGCATGGAAGAAAAAAATGAATCTCAAGCCCGATTTCTATCGATGAAACAAACCGAAATCGACACCCTGAATTTACAGCTATTTGAAAAAAGTTGTGACGTTGTGGTGAAAATTGCTGAAGGACTAGGAATCACCAAAAGACGAGAAACTAAGAAAAAGTATTTCTTTTTTATATCAACTGGTACTTGCAAACTTGGTGAACAGTGTCCGTTTATTGATGAAAGCAAAAACGTTAATGATAAGAAGAAACAACTAAATCAACGAGGAAATTCCCGTGTAAATAAAGTGTGCAAGTGTTTCGAAGGAGGTTCCTGCAACAAAAAAAATAATTGTAAATTTCTGCATATATGCTGAAAATACAGACTGAAAAAGTGCAAAGCAACAAATTGCAATTTCGATCATGTTGGTCTTTGCCCTATGATGGCTTGTGCCAACAAGTTGCGCAGTTTGACTCATAGAGTTAGTAATTTAAAATGTTGCATTAATCGTTCAGTGCCTTTTAAGTATTTTGACCGTTTGCCTCGTTTTAATCGTTTTAACCGTGATCCAGTATTTGATTATAGTATGCCAAGCCATAGCCAGATTGTTTATGGAAGCAATGCTTTAAGCAATAATTCTAGACCCGAGCCGGTAAAAAAAAACTTGTCGAGACGAGGGGGCCACCAGCTGAGCCAAAGAAATCCACCTTTTCGGTTCTCCTCCCCCCAATCGCGCCCACGACAACCTTTTTCAATACCGACATCGCGTTACTGGATCCCTTCTTCGCGGTCACCACGGGTCAGACGGGCTCAACATATCTCTCTGGTTCCTCTTGCAGCTCTCCCTTCCTCATCCTCCCTCCCCACCTACCCTCCCCCAATCCCTAGATCTATCCTTCCTAAAATATCAGCCTCCCGCGTTTCGATTATAAGCCACGCCGTCCCACTTAGTAACAGGTTTTCTTCATTTGAAGAAATTGATCTTGAAGAATCGTTAAAACACCAGGAAACTGTCTGCACAAGGACTAAGGTGAAAACAAAGGTCAAAGAATACTCTTCTGACACTTTTGCTCTCCCTAGTTTTTTTGTATAGTAATGCGGAAAGTTTAAATACGGATAAGATTATTGAGCTGGAGAATTTAGCTCAAGTAATTTGAGCCTCAATAGCAGCAGTAACAGGTTCATAGGCAAAATCCGGATCTACTCAGTTTATCCGGTTACAATAAAATGATAAAGTCACGCCCGGATGACCACTGGCTTGGAAAAAAGGGAGGAGGTCTTGCAATTTATATTAAAAAGAAAATTCCTACTTTTCAGATAGAGGTACCTGTGCTTGATGATTATGATGAAATTCTTCGGGTATTTGCAAAGCCAAAACGCCTGCCCTCCCATTACAATGGTATAGCTGTTTGTGTTTTTTATTATTCGCCAGGACAAGATGTCAATTCTCAAAAAGCTTTCCGGGAAAAACTTCAATTAAGCGCTGACTACGTACAGGCTAAATACCCCACGGGTGGTATGTTCCTGCTTGGTGACGCTAACGAACTAAGACTTGAGTCTTTGGAAGCAGGATTAGGTCTAAAACTGTTAATTAATTGCCCAACAACAAAACGTGGTACGGCTCTGGACCGCATAGCTACTAACATGTCTCAATTCTACAGGAAACCCTCCCCAGGCCCCCCAATAGGAGGAAGCTACCTACACCCCATAAGCAAAGTCCGGGTCAGTTACACTACAGTAACAGCTGCAAGTCGGCCAATCACAAACAGCGGATTGTTTGGTTTCGGTAATTGGCTCACAACTGAAAATGGGACGGTATATTTTCTGCGCTGATGAAATGGCCACTACTTTCCAAGAAAAACTTCTCAGCAAGTACCATTTCTATTTTCCTGAAAAATTTAACAAATATTTTTCAGCAGATCGTCCATATGTTACAAAAGAAATCAAAGTACTAAACAGGAAAATGAGACAACTTTTCAGGAACAAAAAACATAAAGAAGCTACTAACCTGAAGAATAAAATCAGAGGAATGACTCACCAGGCAGCGGCGTTGTACTACCAAAAGGAAGTATCTCATTTATCGGATTCTAAGCCTGGACAGTGGTACAAAAGGATAAAGCAAATGGTAGCTAAAACGCAGACTGGATTGGATCTTGGCTATGATGAGCCGGACAAAGAAATTGCAGATCGCCTAAACACTCACCTGGCAGCGATTGTTCAGTCACTTCCACCACTAAGCTCGGAGGATTTTCCGAATGTGTTTCCAGATTTTATGGATTTCCCAATCATCACAGAATCTCAAGTTCGCCTTAAATTGATGAAACTGAAGAGGACCAATATTACATCACTCGAATTTCCTGTTGACCTCATTAAGGCTTTTCCTGAATTTTTAAGTGCTCCGTTAACTTTAATATTTAACAAGATTACAATGTCAGGCCAGTATCCGCGAATTTGGAAAAGTGGATTCATAACCCCTATCCCCAAAAAAGGACTCCCCTGTGATTTTACTGGTGTGAGGCCTTTTACGATGACATCGATTTTTAGCAAGATTTATGGAAGTTTCATCGCTGGATGGCTGAAAACTTTTATTCTGCATAAAATTGACCCTCAACAATTCGGTAATATTCCCAAGAGTTCAACAGGCCATTACTTAGTTAGTTTGCTTGGTAAGATTTTAAAGCATCTAGATGAACCGGAACGCTGGGTCAACCTCATCGCGATTAACCTAAAGAAAGCATTTAACCTGATATGCCACAGAACCCTTATCCTCAAGCCATTGACAAATTTTAATGCTGATGTATATTTGATAAGAATAGTTGCAAACTTTCTTTCAGGTAGAAGCCAAAAAACTAAGTATAGATCAGCCTATTTTGATCGCCAGCCAATTTACTGTGGAGTTCCCCAGGGAACAATTTCAGGCCCTTTACTTTTTTTGGTTATGGTTAATGAGTTGGCAAATGTTTAGTCGGATCGCTTTAAATTCGTTGATGATCTATCCGTACTGGAGCTGGGTGAAAAGTGTTTCAAGTGAGGCAGACAGAATAATGGCGAGTTTATTAGTTTACTATTTAAAAAACTATTTGATGAATATATTTGTTTATTTTTTAGTTTTGTTTCTCCTCTTTTTTTCACTAGCCATAGAGCTTTAAGGGGGTGACTATGTTGAAGTATTTCTTATTTTTGTGTGCAATTTACCGTGGATCTTAGTATCCACTGATATATTTCTTCTTTTTTTCAATGAATTCAATTCCTGTTGACTTTTAGCTGTTTTCTATAGTGTTTATTGTTAATTCTGCACAGCATAGGTCTCAACATGATATTTGCACTGGTCTCTCTTTTTTCACTGGCAGTGATTATCCTTGTCTTTTTCTTCTTATTATCTATTCTGTTATTTTATTCTTAGCCATTGTGGTCTTAGCAACTATTTTCATTAATGTTTTGAAATAATATATTTAACAGCAGTCCACTGAAAATATCTTTATTATTGCTAACCATAGCTTCGGATATTTCAAAAATGTGGTGGAAAAGTCATAGATTAAAATAAAGGTGAATCATGGATAAAGAGCAAGTAGACATTTCTGTACATCGCAAAGCAATAAAATTATTATTTTGGTGGTTTTTTTTTCTCCAAAAATTTGTATAAGAAAAAGGATTATATATGCCTCCATAAAAGGGGGGGGGATGCAATTATAAAGGTTTGAACAATGATATTTGGAAATTGTTAAATGAGGCAAGGAATGATACTACCGTCTTGTTTTTTACTCTTTTCTTGCAACGTTCAGAAAGAAATCTTTGACTAAAATTATACAAAACATTCTCAAGACTTTTTTTTTCAGCGCAACAGTCTTGTTCATAGCCTCTTTGGGACTAAGCACTGAAATCACAAAAGAGTAGTATTACACAATTTCCGGTACAACACTGTCTGAAAATAGATCAGTTATGAAAGACATAACTGATACTATATACATAACTGTTGGCATTTTTTTAGCATTAGCCTAATTTGGATAACACTCTTATTTTTAGCCTCTCTCGAAGGAAACTCTGTAATAACATCATTTTTATTTATAATACAAGTAGCTTAACATTTCTATGATGCATATTTCTTTTGTTGTTTCCACTTCAATTCAATACTTGTTCATTATACTTTTGTTTAAATTGTAATATCCATTGTAATCTGATATACATTGTAAATCTTTTACACATATATGTGTGTTTGCAATATTCAATGCCCTTTTCATCTTTGCTGTTTTTGATTTCAGGCAACTATTTGCTGTGATGAGTTTATATAATTTTTTTTGTGAGCACTGCTGTGTAGCCAGCCTGTGATGCCACTAGCCATTGAACAGCAATGTCATGCTTTAGTCCATCAAAAAGCTTCCAAAAAACTAGATGATCACAGATTGATATACCATTAAGGCCATTTTGGAAAGCCTCCATGGCATTTTTAGTTTAAGCCCCAAGCTGCATGAGGCCAACACAGCCATGCAAAATCCTCTATCCCAATATATTCATTGCCTCCCTCCTTACACCCTCTTTTCACTGGATGGAAATACCCTCATTCCCCCCTGTCTTTGTACCGTCCCTGGCAGTTCCCATTTCCCTTAAATCTTTCCTTACAATGCCCTCCCACCCCGTACACAGACAATTTCCACCCAAACCAATCCAGAGACAATTTCTCTGGAAAACATATAGCAAATCTTCCTCTGTTTTTTTTTTTGTTTTTTTTGAGCACCCATGGTTCAGAGCCATATTTCACTTTATCTTTCAATATACTAATCTTGGCTCACAGACTTATTTTCATGTTTGTTCAAACGTGAAAAAACTCCCTAGGCCTTGGCTTTTCTACTTTTAACATCTTTGCTGCACTAACCATCTTTACTAATAAAAGGGTTCTTTTGATTGGAAATTGAAAGGGCTAGTGCCATTTTTAATGGTTGAAAGTGATTGGAGAGCGACTACCACCCCTCTCACGCCCACCATTTCCCCAAACACATACAATCAAAATTGTGGGATAGCCATTTTGTTTAACGTAGTTGAAAGTTCTGGAAATTAGGTCTAAGAGGATGACAACCACCCTAACAGCTCTTAGGGTAGGGGTTGTAATTTATGCCCTGGGGGAATATAAACTGCATTCAGAGGCAACAATCATCCAGGCTAAAGTAATCATAGTAATCATAAGTAAAGAACGATGTTGGCACAATGTATTATTTTTTTAACCCTCCCCCCCCAGCCCTCAGGGCAAGGGTTGTAATTTATGCCCTGGGGGAATATAAAGTTTTTATTGAAAGCGTTGTCGTAGAAACTTCAATTGGAAAATTGAAAGGGGTAGTGCCTTTGTTAGTAGTTAAAAGTGAGTGGATAGTGACTAACGCCCCTCTCACGCCCACCATTTTCCCAAGCACATCCAATCAAAATTTTGAGATATCTATTTTGTTCAACGTAGTCGAAACCTCTGGTAATTAGGTCTTTTAGGATGATAACCCCCTCAGAGCCCTCAGTGCAAGGGTTGCAAGTTATGCCTGGGGGGGGATATAAGGTTTATATAGAAAGTTGTTGTAAAAATTTCAAAAAGGGCTCATTTGATTGGAAATTGAAATTGCCCTTTTTAATAGTCGAAAGTGAGTGGAGAGTAATTAACCCCCCTCTTATGCCCACCATTTCCCCAAAAACAGTCAATCAAAGTTTAGATATAGCCATTTTGTTCAACGTAGTTGAAAGTTCTGGGAATTGTGTATTTAAGGATGACAAACCCCACAGAGTCCCAAGGGCGAAGGTTATAAGTTCTGCCCTGGGGGCATATAAGGTCTTTATAGATAGAGTAGTCGTGAAACTTCAAAAGGGGCTCATTCAATTGGAAATTGAGAGGGCTAGTGCCCTTTTTAATAGTCGAGTGATTGGAGGGTTACTAACCCCCATCTCACGCCCACCATTCCTCCAAACACATCCAACCAAAATTTTCAGATAGCCTTTTTGTTCAACGTAGTAGAAAGTTCTTGAAATTAGGTCTTTGATAATGACACACACCCTTCGCCCAAGCACTCAGGGCAAGTGTTGTAAGTTATGCCCTGGGGACATATAAGATTTTTGTTGAAAGTTTTGTCGTAGAAACTTCAAAAGGGCTCATTTGATTGGAACTCGAGAGGGCTGGGGCCATTTTTAATAGTTGAAAGTGATTGGAGAGCGACTACCGCCCCTCTCGCGCCCACCATTTCCTCAAACACATCCAATCAAAATTTTGAGATAGCTATTTTGTTTAACGTAGTTGGAAGCTCTGGAAACTAGTTCTTAGAGGATGACAACCACCCTAACAGCCCTTAGGGGAAGGGTTGTAATTTATGCCCTGGGGGCTATAAGGTGTTTACAGAAAGCGTTGTCGTTTCAAAAAGGGTTCATTCGATTGGAAATCGAAAGGCCTAGAGCCCTTTTTGATAGTCGAAAATGATTGGAAGGCTTGACATTTTTATAGTAAAGATCGATGTGGGTAATAATGTATTGTTTTTTGTTGTTGTTTAGACCAGGGCAGTTCCCACCGAAGGAGTTGTCGTGGGAACTTCGAAAAGGGCTCATACGATAGAAAATAGAAAGGGCTGATGCCCTTTTTGATAGTCGAAAGTGATTGGAGAGCAACTAATCCCCCTCCCCCGCCCCCCCTCCTATTTGCCCATTATGTTTAAAAACTAAATGTTGCCTTAAGATTAAATAAATATGCACTGTGTTAATGCTAATTCCCAACAAGTTATCTCCCGAAAAGTAGCAAAAAAGTTTGAGAGACATGCGTACCAAGGATTAAGTAGGAAAGAGGGAAGATTAGCATTTCGTCTTAGATCAGGCCATGCAGATATAAAATCATACAGGGCAAAGTTTTATGGAGAGTCAAGTAACTGTGAGTTTTGTGACAAAGAAGAAAGTCTGGTACATCTTTGTGATTGTGATAAGTACACTCTCCACAGACAGGATGTCAATGCTTTTTTTCACGAACGAAGAAAACAGTTGAGTGTAAATTTCATTCTGGGTGGATTTGCAAATGAAAGTGACAATATACAGATACTAAAGCTGGTCGCATAGTTTATAACTGCCATTGGGAGAGATGGGACGATGTGATGGGAAGAATAATTATGATTAATTAATGTGACAGAGCAGATTATTGATGATTGATTAACCAAAGTGGGATCCAGATTTATTGAAAGAAGACCCAAGTGACACAGCAGTCAAGAGGGGTCTTTAATTCGTTCATCATCATCATTGCTGATTTTCAAAATTAAATTTAGGTATCTAGTCCTTTTGAACGTTTAGTAAAAATGGAGTTTTTTTGCCATCCTGGCTAAAATAAGCAAGGCTTTACCTAGGTAAAGCCTTGCTCTCAGTATTTTGAGTTACATAAGTAGGATAAGGCTACACAGGGCTTAAATGTTCAAACAATTTTGTTTAAATTTTCAAATTCATTAACCTTCTGGCTATCAAAAACCTATCTGGTATAAGCTAAGAATTAGGGATATTGAGAAGGAAATATGTAAAAAAACAATTCTTGTTTCATAATGTGCAGAAATATTTTAGTTAGGCTAGTGCCTTTTGGGTGAATTTGTAGATTTCAACCTAATTTAGCTAAACTGAAAGTAAATAAATCACATGATGTCTTTAATTTTGCTCTTTTATAATTAAATATTTACTTTGGTAAAATTCTACTTTAGCTACTTTTGGCTATCTTTGATAGCCATTTTATAAATGGCTGGATGTTACCTTTGAGCAAGTTACCTCCCTATCACCTCCCATGTATTTTGCTTAATCAAAGTATTCTTGTGATTTTTCTCTGTCTTCTCATTACAGAAACCTTCTGTTCTCCACATGCACAATAGGTTCTTCAAGAAAATCAAACTCTTATGCCATTCCATATATCTACCATTTGCTCACCCTCCATTCCTGTCAAATTTCTTGCCACTAAACTTCGATGTAATTGGTTGAAACCTAGAACTATTATTACGCCTAGGACAGAGACTCTCGAGGCCCTTGTGAACGGAACGTTTTTGTCAAATCGTAGCCCGACTACGACTAAGCCCCGTGTCAGTGGCCACTATTTGTATAGTAGAGAAATGTTGATTGCACAAAACTTCTATTGATCTTAAAGGTCCCAGGACCTTCTTGTGGTCCGTTTCTAGGCCAGCTTAAGCGCTTGGTGTGGACTTAAGAAAATGTGTCAGTACCCGTCTTGAACTGGTTCTGGGGCCATTGCTTTTCCTGAAGCCGCAACAATTTTAATGATCTAAATAATAACGAAATGATAGGTCGGAACGTTACAATACTAAAGACAAATAGCCATATTGATATTCTGACTGACGAATTCAGACGCTCTTAAATTGACATATTAGAAGTTTCTTATACGCGTATCTCAAGGGTGCGAATACTGAAATTAGATGATAGAGAATTCACTCAGGCAGGATGGATGGGATGCAAAGGCAGAGACTAGGAAAAAGGAAGAATAAGGAAACTACTAGGTCTTGTTTCGGTTTGGAAGGTATTAATAATAGAATGATAGTTGTATAATTTATGACCAAAAAGTGCTGGGTATGAGTCACAGTAGTGTATACTACCATAGAGCCGACTGATGGAGATAATACTGACTCAGAGGAGTTTACTTACTGCTACAGGAAGAAATAGACAGGTAACCAGGTAGAAATTTAATATTTTCACTAGGTGTCTTTAGATCCCAGATCTGTAAAAATAGGAATAGATGGTATCTTAGCGTAGGTAAAATCTGTGTAGGAAAAGAAAGTAGTAAGGGTTATAGACTGCCACAATTTTGTAGGTGTGACAATCTGTATTTAGGGTTAATCCAAAGACTAAACTTAGGAAATGCAATTACCTTCTGGGAAGTCGTGATGCTTATAGACACTAAGATGGGCATTTGAGGGACACTTTACAGGAACAGTTAAATGCTAAGTTGAAGTGTCAAAAACTTGACACCATTGAAGATGGATAGAGTAATTTGAGGAAAATTGTTTGTACAGTTGCAGATGGTATTACCAAGCTGACATCTAACCACGTGCACCAGATCTAACCATCACAGGGCCTTACTTTAAGCAAGAACTACAGTAACTATTATTCTAAGGACGTAATGTAAATAAAAAAAAAAATTTCTATGTTAGAGCAACTGCAGTCGCCTTTTACTAGTTTGATCAAAGAATATCCAACTTTCATAAAAATCGTATACACGTACACACCTATAGACCAAAAGAAAATGTACTGAATCAGGCACAATTATGTAATTCATCGCAATACTGCTTGGGATTTTTTTACATCAATCAACTCCTGGCTGAAGTATGGACTAGTTTAAAATTGTTCTTTAATTGTTCTTAATTGTTCTTTAATGTGTAGCTTTAATTGTTCTTATTTTAGAAACGTATCTTCAAATACTATGCTAGTAAAGAGAGCAAATCATCTTTAGCACTATTGTTTGTGTATATTTGAAGCAGTTTATATTACTGACCTACAAATAAGATGAACATACCAGTCGATGCCTTTTTTTATGCTCTTTCTGAACATAATAATCACTTAACTTGGAAATTGAATTTTTAGCCCTTTACCCAGCCTCAAAGATGATACCCTTTTCTCTTATTTTAAATACTGCTTGCATACTGTTATTAGTGTCACTCTTGTTTAAACCGGTTTACCCGTAAATTGAATTTTTCTATTACGAAATCAAGAACCAGTAACCACATGGGAAATAGATAATGTGGGCTATAAATTTGCACATGTTTCAACACGAATTTCAAAACTTGACTTTCTTGGATTTTTTTTTTTTGGGGGGGGGGGGAGGCGGGGGTGGTATAAATTTGAAAAAGTCTGAAACATGTGATAATTAGAAGGAGATTTTGGGGTTTCCCAAGGAGAGGAAAGACTTTAAGTAGTCTTCCCTCTGAAAGGGTCTATACATCTACAGGCACATGACATCTCTGTCATGTCTGATAGATGACATCCATATCATTCAATTGATTTTCCAAGGGTGAATTTCTTGGATAAATGAAATGGTGATCTATTACGTCAACATTTGATCTTGAAAGAAACCATGGTTGTATTTATGGTTGTATCCATTATAGTACACAAAATATTGCACAAGTTCTTTTATTTGAACGCTTTGAATATAAAAGACACAACATGTACAAAGTATAATTAAACCATACAGCATAAAATACAGTGTAGTTAAAGCACAAAAAATATCTTCCATCAAAAGACTAGTAAATGTAAAGTTCAAAACAGCTCATATAAAGATGCCAAACTTGAAATGAACAGAAATTTTCGTGAATGAATAAATATAACTTAAAACAAATGAAGTTATAACTAAAGCCAAACTTAAAATAAACAGAAGATACTGCATATAAGTGAGGTGTTGCAGGCCGCATGAGACAACAATGTAATTTATACTGAAAACAGAAGACAATTTGAACAGTTTTAACTGTTGTTGTTATGATACCAAAAAACAAACAACACTAAAACTAGAAGGGCGTTTCATTTAATATTATAACAATCAACAAAATTTTGCAGCAAATTATTTTCAACTATTTTCAATTACGGCCTTTTCCTTTTTTATTCATTTATTTCATTTTTAATTTGATCACACATCAATTTGTAAAAATAAATTCTGACTATTAGTTATTTATTTAACTAATAGTCAGAATACTCAGAATTAATAGTCAGAATATATATATATATAGTCATATAGTATATATATATATATATATATATATATATATATATATATATATATATATATATATATATATATATATATATATATATATATATATATATATATATATATATATATATATATATATATATATATATATATATATATATATATATATATATATATATATATATATATAAGAAACTTTCAGAGAATGTTGAATCCTGGAACCCTGGAAATAAAAAGGGTGTATCTGAAAGAGTTTAGGGCTGGTTTATGTATGACATTACGTTAAAACTTTCAAGGAATGTTGAAATAAACCAAGGGACATCTTATTTCTTAAGCCCAAGACTTTAAAGCCTATAGCAATATTCATTTTATTAACCAGTATTGACATTTTGGGGATAAAAACGACCAGAAATTAAAAAAAAACTCCCTGTAGAAAAAGTTTTTCTAAGGAACTGAAGAACCATTTTGAACTTATAATAAGCACAAATAAAGTTGTGTAATGACTCAAACTTAAAACAACCAGTAGTTACTATTGAACAATGAATAAAACCCCAAACGAAGAGAAATTAATCAAACATGGAAATAAAAGATACTGATATAGATGAAGAAATAAATCTTAAAATGAGAAAAATTAAACCGCAAATTCAAGTTAATTTTAAACTGAACAAAAAGACTGCAAACGAGAGTTTGGCAATTGCCACCCTTCCTGAACCATAACAATTCTAAAATTTGCTACATCGTTGCGTTTTACGGAAAAAAAGAACATTATGAACAAGCAATTTATTTCTTATTCATCAGTTTTTTGAAAAAATAGAGCATAATTTTTAAATAATATTATTTTGTTTTCAATAAAATTCGAATGGCAAAATATGTTTTAGAACTCTTAAGTTTAGGAAAAACGGAAAAGGGCAGCAGTCGAACTCTTCTTTGGGGCAATTTATATTCTTTTTATTTGTAACTTAAATATTCAATATAATTTTTACTCGTTGCAAGGTTTATTTATTTTATCTTTGTCTTCTACATGATCATTTATTTTAATTTCTGTTCGTTTTGGGTTTGATTTATTATCCACTAATAATTTTTGGTCGTTTTGAATATGAATTATTAGAGCTTGACCCCCAATTGAAACTTGAAAACCGAGTTTTAAAACTTGATTGTCTTGGAAACTCTTCTTTGAGAAGGGGGGGGGTATAGACTCAAAAAAATGTGATAAATAGAAGGAGCTTCTGGAGAATCTCAGGGAGAGCAAAGACTCTAGGAAGCCCTCCCTCTGTAAACGTGCACATAAAAATAGGAATATTTTGCCTGTGCTACTCCCTTCATTCCACCTCTAACATTTAATTATCTTTCCAAAGGTGGATTTCGTGGGTAAATAAAATTAGAATCTAATTCGTCAAGATTAGATCTTAAAAGCAACCAAACTTGCATCTAAGGACTGATATTAGCATGGTGCAAATAATATAATATATTAAAAAATAGATATTATACATAGGCTACATATTACATTACACATACTACACAGCATAATATGAACCATGGCATGGTGTAGTAAAAGTTCAAAAGATCTTCCATGGAAAAAAATAGTAGGTCTAAATTTAAAACTCAAAACAGCATATATAAGGATACCAAGTTTGAAATGAACAGAAATTTTGATGAATGAATAAATAAAACTAATAACATAAAACAAGACAGAACTAAAGCCAAAACAGTGTACTGCATAAAAAGTGGTGCTGACGACCTCATAAGACAACAGTAAAATTTAAACTTTCCTGAAAACAAAAGACAATTTGGAAAATGTTTATTGTTGTTACTAAACACTGAAAAAGAAACAGCATCCAAACAATCTTATCCTTTAATATTGTAACAATCAACAAAATTCCTTCATTCAAATTATTTTTAACTAATTTCAATTACTACCTTTTCCCTTTTTTATTCTTTCACTTTATTTTTGATTGTATCACATAACAGTTTGCAGAAATAAGTTTTGAAAGTGAACTATTTAATTAATAGTTTATTAAAATGCAAATGACAATCTAGGCTTTGTGGCTTTTGTGTTGTTTTTTTTTAAACATAGAGCATTTATTTACAGCATATATATATATATATATATATATATATATATATATATATATATATATATATATATATATATATATACATATGCATGCACATAATATGCATACATATGTTTCTGAAAGGAATGGTTTGCATAGTGATAACCAAACAATTAAAGTTTGGAGCATGATGATTCACAGCAATCATGTGCTTCAACAAGCTTAATGAAATAGGTCTCATCTATAGAACAGGAATAATCTTTTGTCATTGGAATTACTGGTACAGATATGTAATGACTATCTACATGGAAGTAATTTGCCAAGCATACTACATCATTAAACACGTGGTCATTTACCTGAAGTACCAGGTTTTTCAAAGATATGCATAACTGCAGAGCTTGGATCACTTCGATTAATTCTTTTCTACTGAATCCCAAACAGTCCAGCCACAAAGAGTTAAGAGCAGAGCAACTTTGCAGCATCACTGACAGAGCTATCCATTTTTCTGTACTCTTTATTATTTTTACTTTTCTAAGTTCCAAACTTATAATCTGTGCCTGAAATGCAGCAACAAAATCAGCTAAATTGACTTCTTGATAAGTTGAACGATTGATACAAAAATCAATATCACTGACATCAAGTCCTATAATAGATTTTGAATGTAATGACTTTGAAAGATGAATCAGGTCATCATAAGTTAGTTCACATTCGTATAGACGCAAATATAGCAAGCCTGATTTTAGGTTGGAAATCCAACTGTTCAAGCAGCCAGATAGTTTGTTACCAGACAAGTCTAACAGCTGCAAACAAGGAAGACTAGCGATCCATTTGCCAAATAGATCAGCAGCTGCTGGACAGCTGGAAAAGTCTATCCAACTATCTGCAATGCTGAGGGCCTTCAGATTATGGAAGTTTTGAAGTTTTAATTGATAAATCATGTGCACAGTGTTATCATACACTGTGTGTATGATAACACTCTCAAGTACATTTGCTGAAAAGCAAATTTCCTTAAACGGGGTTTCACCAACGTCAAATGCAGATTGAATAAAACACTGGCTTAGTTCCAAATGACACACATTTATTTGCAGTTTACTTGCGGAGTCACTAAAAAGCATAGCCTTGACCTTCTCGTAATTTTCTTTGAGTCGATCTTCACGAATCCAATTATACCACTCTAAGGTAATCAAGGAAAGGTCCAGCGATATTTGGCGAAACAAATTACCATCTTGATCACGTATATCAGATATTGATTTAAAAAATGGAAGAATCTCTATAATATTGAATACAACACCTCTTATATCCAAAATCTGAACTAAAAAATTTTCTTTGTCTAAAATAAGATCCAAAAAACAAGAAAGCAAATTTGTCACAAATTTGCTTGACCTAAAGCACTGTAGGCTATAGTCACGAAAAACACAAGTAAGAGACACACTTTTTGAAGGCCAAATCCTCAGTAGATTTTTGACTGAACGGTTTTTGACAAGAAGATTTTGCATTAATTTCTCATAAAATACCACTGGCAAGTCTAGAGAAGAGATATGTTCAAAAAGATGTTCTAGAGAAGACGTGCCCTCTGATTCAATTAAAACATTCAGCGAAAGACTTTCAAGGGAAGGCACCCTAAATTTGGAATCAAATTCATATGTTACATAGTTCTTGTTCCAGCAAAGACAATCAGATGTCTGAAGACTCCCATATTGTGACAATGCCCCTAGACGAAATCTGGTGTCTGGTTTTGGTGTTCTGCTAATACTCATAATCTGGGCTTGATTCTAAAATGAAACAACATTATTAAGAATGAATTTTATGTGCTACCAAGGTACTGAGAGGGATATTTACAAGGGTTTCAGGCTTGAATTGTCAACTCAGAGAAGAAAATAAGTGAAATGAATCAATTTAGTCTTTTAATTGGAAACTGAAATCTGCAGTGCCCTCAGATCCAATTTAGCCCCGGTTATCAGACCTTTCAAGAGTTTTTAATTGGACGAGAAGGATTTATAATTTAGAAGAATCTCAGGGATTCTTCCCTGAGCCTAGAGTAGGCCTATCTCAAGTTTTGTACAGGAGGCCAGGATGCTTTTAGGCATAGCATCTGGCATCTCGACGATTAGAAACAAACACCAAGAAATTGCAGGCCCAATTGAGGACAAAGATCTCTTGAAAATGGAACCTAATAGATTTAATTATTAAGATCAGCATAAAACTTGTATTTGCAAGGGCAAGAAAATACACAATTTGGCTCACACAAAACGGCCAAAGAATTTTCTTTTGTTATTGGCTAGGACCTTATAGATGCAAGAACATTGGTTATGGAAGTCAAAATACTCAAAAATTTGAACTATAATGTTGCCTTGCCACAAAATAGGCAAAACGTTATTCTATAGTTGGCTGAAAACTTGTAACTGCAATTTTGCTTGAGTAAGGTGACCCTTAAACATTTATTAAATAAAAAAAAAAAAGTTTTTTAAACTGAAAGTAAGGAGCGACATTAAAACTTAAAACGAACAGAAATTATTTCGTATATGAAAGGGGCTGTCCCCTCCTCAACGCCTTGCTCTTTACACTAAAGTTTTTTATTGTTTAAAAAAATAAAGTTGCAAGACAGAGTCAAACTTTAGCGTAAAGAGCGAGGCGTTGAGGAGGGGACAGCCCCTTTCATATACGGAATACTTTCTGTTTGTTTTAAGCTTTAATGTCGCTCCTTACTGTCAGTTTAAAAAACTTTTTTTATTTATTTAATTTCTGATCGTTTTTTAGTTAATGCAGCAAACTTAATAAAATTTAAATATTTAGAATCAACATTATAAGCCCATTCTTTTGATACATTTATTGACATCAAAATTCTTTTTTTAAGTTTTGATTACTATTGAGCCGTATCGCTTGTTTTTTTTTATTACGTATATGAGGGGGTTCTCCCCTTAGTCAATACCACGCTCTTTACGTTAAAAGTTAAAAAAAATTTTAATTCACAAACCCCTGAATCAAAAAGGCCATTTAATTAGAATAGATAGCTCTTTTGAAAGCACAAAAAAAACTTTGGCGTAAAGAGCGAGGTATTGACTTGGGGGAGAACCCCTCATATATGTAATAATTTTTGTTTGTTTTAAGTTTTAATGTCGCTTCTTACTTTCAGTTGAAAAAACTTGTTTTTTTTATTTAATTTCTGATCGTTTTTTAAATAATACTTGGAAATCCGGCGCCCCCTTCATAGAAATGTCCCTTACCTCAAGGAAACATCCTCCACGGAAAGATTCTCCCAAGTAACCCCCTCCTCCCGCCCCCCCCCACCAGAAAAAAATCCTTCCTGAAAATGTCTGTATACCCAATAACCAATACAATATGTAAGCAATGGGCAAAGTTCATATCTTGCAGCCCTTCCCCTGGGAACTGTGGGGGATTAAGTCATCCTAAAAGACATATTTATTAAATTTTCGACTATGCTGAACATAATGGCTATCTCAAAATTTTAATTGGGTGACTTTGAGAAAAAAATAAGCGTGGGAGGGGGCCAAGTCGCCCTCCATTTTTTGGAGGGCATGCATCATGATCTTTCTTCGAGCAAAAAATGCAAATTTCCACCTTTTTGCAGATAGGAGCATGAAACTTCTTTAACAGGGTTCTCTGATAAGCTGAACGTGATGGTGTAATTTTCGTTAAAGTTAATTAAAAATGCAAAATTCCACATTTTTGCAGATAGGAGTTTGAAGCTTCTTTAATAATGTTCATTGATAAGCTGAATCTGATGGTGTGAATTTTGTTAAACTTAATTAAAAAAATTTGCAATTAAAACAAAATTTTATTGTTTAAAAAAAATTATGTTGTGAGAAAGTCAAACTTTAGCGTAAAGAGCAAGGCGTTGAGGAGGGGACAGCCCCTTTCATATATGGAATAATTTCTGTTCGTTTAAAGTTTTAACGTCGTTACTTACTTTCAGTTAAAAAAAAACTTGTTTTTTGTTTTTCATTTGTGAACGTTTTTTAATTAATGCAGGTTTTGATTTTGGCTCACCGTGCATGAATAATTAAAACGAAATTTGCATATTAATTTTACTTTTATTTGGTGTAGTAATTGTAAATCTTTCCATCCTAAAGAGCTGACAACTTGCAAAAACACCCAGCCTACATGCATCAATTGCAAAGGTCCACATGAATCTACAAATAAATCATTATGCCCTGCATACAAGAAAAGAGCTCTAACACTCCAAATATCAACAGAGAAGGCCATCCCATACCCCTTTGCAGCAATGGAAGCAAATGCTGCCCAACAATACCAAATAAAGCCTGTAATGAAACCAACCAAAACCCCCAAGTCAAATGCCCCAAATGCATCAAGCACCCCATATAAAACAACATCTTCTAAGCCCCCTAGCTCAAATCCCTATCAGAAGGAATCACCAAGCCAGCAAGCCTTGTTTTTCGGTGAGATGAGGCCAGCCTGGCCCTCCCTCCCAAGAAGAAACAAACCAGAAACACTACCAGGAATCAATCCCTTAACTAACAAACAGGATGCACTACCAACAATGCAATCCCCAAATATATGCTTATTCATTCTAAACTCTAATGCAGTTCAGGCCATGAACTTACATCAACTACAGAAAATAAAAATTATTGCAGAATTGGCAAAAATCTACATCCCAGATGATATGCTCATTCAAGCAAAAAAAGATCTTGCTTTACTTTTAACAAAGCTGAACATTGATACAAAGTCATATGAAGAATAAATCAACAACACAACATTTATCAATACTCCAATGGAATGTAAGATCACTCACAGAAAATAAGCTAAATGAACTAATATCATTTATGAATAATAATTCCATTAATATTGCTTGCCTCCAGGAAACTTATTTAACCCAAAATCAACAAATTAAGTCTCTGGGATACACTAACCTGAGAAAGGATAGATCTTCAGAGAGAAAAGGAGGTGATGTAGCTTTATTAGTTAATAATAATATAAAATTTTGTGGCATCAATTTTCCAGATTTTGAAAATGATGTTGATGTAATTGGTATAAGTGTTTGGCTGAATAATTTAAAAAACTACATAATAAGCTTTTATAACCCTAATGGCCAAACTTCAGATGCCAAGGATTTCTTTAATTATATAAATAATTCTAATATGTTAAAAAACATCATTATGTGTGGTGATTTCAATGCCCACAGCCTTTTGTGGGGGAATAAACCAGCAAATAAAGCTGGTAAATTTATTGAGCATATGACTTCAAATAATAATGAATTAGCTGTTGCTACCCCTCCAAACCTAAATACATATTTTAACCCCAAAAGTGCCAAATTCTCCACAATTGACCTACAAATTGTGTCTTTAAATTTTTTGAACAAAATTTACATAAATAAAATTGATAGTCTATGTACAGACCACTTTGCTATATTTTGCTCCCTAAATGAACCTGCTGAAACTTCATCTCATACCTCCAAATATATCAACACTAAAGCAAATTGGTCTTTTTTCCAAAATAAGCTAAATGATGAAATTACTAGTTTCACCCAAAGTTCATGCATTTCTAACACAACAGTTGACACACATGCTGAAGCCTTGACATCTTTACTAATAAATACAGCTAATCATACTATCCCCAGGACAACACCTAAGAAAACATTCCCTAAACAAATTCATAAAGCATGGTGGACAAATGAGTGCCTAAATAAATGGAAGATAAAAAAGGCAGGTAGGACAGAATTCATAAAAAAACCAACACCTACTACATATTTAAAAAAATTACAAGCAGAATCTAATCTAAAAAGGACTATAATAGATGCTAAATATAAATACTGGAATAATTTTGCAAATAATCTCTCCAGAGAAACGCATGAGCCAATTATAAATAAAGTCATAAGCCACATATGTGGGAAAAAGACTTCTCCCAACCCACTCCTGTATGAGCTTATACATAATAATACCCATTATGACAATGATATTGAAAAGGTTAACCTATTTGCAACTCTTTTTGTTAATAAGCTAACATCAAACAATCAAAGCAATCTGTTCACAATTCCTATGAACCCTAGTTACCAACCACGCCCAGGATCCGAGTACATAACTAATCCATTTTCAATCCAGGAATTGAATAATACAATACATCATATTAGGTCCAAAACTAGCAGCAGCTATGACAATATACACCCTACATGGATAAAGAATCTCACACCTTCATACAAACAAGAACTGCTAAATTGTTATAATCACGCTTGGGCATCCTCTAGGTTCCCCAATATATGGAAATGTTCGTCCCTCCTACCAATCCTAAAGAAAAATAAACCGAAAGATAACCCTGAGTCTTATAGGCCCATAATGATTACACCTGTGATGGGGAAAATAATGGAGAAAATGATTTATCACAGACTCCTCTGGTTTGTTGAGAAAAATAACATGATCCCACACACTCAAACTGGATTCAGGAAATACCACTCCTCAACAGATGCTTTCATTTTGCTAACAAATGCAATAAATGAATCTTTCTCAAAAAATAATATCCTAGTGGCAGCTTTCCTTGATTTTGAAGGAGCATATGACAATGTGAACCACCAAATCCTTTTAAATAAACTTGCAAACCTTGGAGTACCTCCCAAGCTAGTATCCTTTATTAAATCCTTCATAGAAGTGCGAAGTTTCATTGTTTGTGTTGGTTCAGCCTCTTCACCCCAAAAGACAATATCCAAAGGCCTACCTCAGGGAGCAGTCCTCAGTTGCCTCCTATTTGCCCTATATCTCTGGGACATGAACCTACCCCACACGAATCTACAATATGCTGATGATCTGGTGCTATGGTCATCTGGCAACACCTTTCAGATAGCACAGTCAAATCTACAAAAGTCACTTTTCCAGTTTGAAAAATTCTCTCAACATTCAGATTTACCCATTGCACCCACCAAGTCAAAAATAATCCAATTTCACAGGAAGCGAAACCATGTTAATGCAAAACTAACTCTAAATAAAACAACCCTTCCAGAAGATAATAATATTAATTACCTAGGTCTCATGCTTGACCAAAAACTTAATTTCCACCTCCACATTTCAAACACAATAAAAAATGTTATAGAAAAGCAAATATACTAAAAAGACTTCTTTCCACACCCTGGGGCTGTAAGGAGAAAACCTTACTCCAGTTTTATAAATCACATATAAGACCCCATATTGACTATGGGCTCATTGTATATGGTGCATGTGCAAAGACCCAGATGCAAAAAATTGAAACAACACAAAATGATATAATACGTCTCATATTTGGTCTTAGGAAACCCACAAGCACCAAGTTTCTGCTTATGGAGAGTGGATTAACAACAATAAGGGATAGACGTAGCTTTCTCTTGATAAAACATCTTACAAAAATTGAATCAAATAGCTCACACACATTACATAATTGGTTAAGAAATCCAGCTATGTAGAGAGGTATTGCAGATGAGTATGCCAATATTCAAAAGAAGGTCCCTGTACCAGCAAAGTCTATTGCACCTACTTTCCCCCAAGCCCCTCCATGGAATTGGTCATCTCCCATAATAAATACTGATTTTTCAAAATGGAATAAAGATTTAACCCCCATTGCTTTTGTTCAGAAAAAATTTGCAGAACTTAATACAATTACCTATAAAAATCACTTCCAAATGTTTGTTGATGGGTCAAAAATGAATGAGAAGGTTGCAAGTGGTGTTTTCCTTCCTCACCTGAAAATTGCAATGGGCGAGGGATTATTTAATAATTTATCTATAATGTCTGCTGAGTTAAATGCCATAATCATGGCATTAGAACACCTTAAGCAAAACCAATCTTTGATTGAAAAATTGAATAATATTATCATCTATTCCGACTCTTTATCAAGCCTTGAGTTGCTGGCCTCAGCTCCTCAATATAAGTTGGACATTGACACTTATCATTGTCTCAGTATTATTGATAATCTTGCTTCAAGTGGCATAAACACTTACGTTCAGTACATTCCTAGCCACTCTGGCATAAGTGGTAATCATCAGGTTGATGAAATAGCAAAAAATGCTATAAATATTGACCAGCCAAGTGGGAGACCAATCCCAATTAGAGATATTTACCGATGGAGGCTATCAGATATTAATTTTAATAAGATTAATCCTATCCTTTCCCCCTTTCCCAATAAGTATCTTTCTAAAATTTATCATAGAATTCGGTCTGGAACAAATGGACTAAATTTCCTTGCATTCTCATATAAGATTTCTAATTCAAGTGGTTCAATTCCCCTGTCCCCTCTTTGCAGGCATTGTAATATGAATAATGAAACAATTGACCATTGCCTATTTGAATGTAATATGCTGACGTCTGCACAACATACCTTGCTTTCTAAACTGTTAAAATACTTCAAACACCACAAAATCCCACTATCAGTCAAGAGCCTAGCCAACTATACCTGCACACAGAGCATAGAAATCGACATCTATCATCTTATATTTGAACTCCTAGAGTCAAAAGATCTGCTGAAAGATATCTGAATATATCTAATAAATATGAGGCAATCAAGCCAGTAGCTCTGTAGCCCACAGAGTGAAGCAGAAGGAAAAGGGCTAAATAGTTTTACTGAAAAGCCCACCTGCTGTTAAATAGAAGAAGAATTTGGTTAAATGGCTTTTTCGAAACTTGTGAATTTTATTTACAAACGTTTTATTAGTAATAAATATACGTAACTTACGAATTAACTTACGTAACGAACTTCTATATTCATATATTTTTAAAACGTATATTAGGGGGTTTGCCCCCCTAGTCAATACCTAAAGCTAAAGTTCGAATTTTGTTCCAATTCTTTAAAAATAACCCCTTAATCCCAAAGGCCGTTAATTAGAATAAATAGCTCTTATGAAAATACTAAAAAAATCTTTGGCTTAAAGAGCAAGGCATTGACTAGAAGGTGAACCCAATCATATATTGACCCCTTAATGGGTCATTAAAAATGACCCCTTAATCACAAAGGCCGCTAATTAGAATAAATAGCTCTTATGAAAGTACTAAAAAATCTTTGGCTTAAAGAGCAAGGCATTGACTAGAAGGTGAACCCAATCATATTGATAGTCATTTGAAGCTAGAGCTGGCAAGACTGAGGCAGCGTTTAGTGTCGACAGTGTGGCAGTTGTCAAAAGACTGCCGAGATAAAGGAATTTATCCACTGGTTCCACTTGTTCACTGTCTATTACTATTGAGAGGGGTTTGTTATCTCCTGTCATGATGTGACCCTGATTTTTGTCTTGTTTGCATTAATCTGCATACCAAATGGCTTTGTTGCTTAGGAAATGTAGTCAGCGTGAGTCTGGAGTTCTTGGGCAGTAGTGGACATCAGGTCTATATTGTCTGCATATGCTAGTTTGTCAATTAGGATTCCTCCTATTCTGGCTCCATATTCGACGGGTATCAGGGAGAGGATGGCAGGCAGAAACAGGTTAAACAAGTGCGGCGAGAGGAAGCGTCCTTGCAGGACTCCAGAAGTTGTTGGGAATTCACCAGAGAACTCACCAGTGGTCAGTATTTGACTTTTGAATTGTTTGTACATGTCCTCAGTGATTCTGACTATTTCATCTGGGACACCGCAGTGTCTTAGAATATGCCATAAGCCTTTCCTCCATATTAGGTCAAAGGCCTGTCGGAAGTCAATATAGAGCTGATAGAGGTCTTTGTTAAGCTCGATGAACCATTCCATCAGCTGACGCACAGTAAAGATTTGGTCAATAGTTGATCGTCCTGATCGAAAAGCCAGCTTGATACTCGCCAAGAACAGAGGCGGTGATTGCTTGAATTTTGCAGAGCAGTATCTTGGTCAGGATTCTGGTTTGGTGGCTTGTGAGGCTGATGGACCGGTAGTTGTCACATTCTTTCTTCGAGCCTTTTTTGTATATTGGGGCTATTGCTGCCTTGCACCACTACTGCAGGACGTGTCCAGTAGACCAGGTGGCTGATACAAGACTGTGGTATAGGTTGACAACATCTTCTGAACCAACATTTATCAGTTCTGCAGTAACACTGTCTAGCCCCGGTGCTTTGCCTTGCTTTTGGGATTCTCGGGCCGCTTTGGTCTCGCTTCTGAGTGGGGGTGGAGGGGGGTCTCGATCTATGATTGGGAAGGAGTCTAGGACATTTGGGTCGGTCATTACTTCAGGGTTCAGTTTCTCCTCAAAGTGTTCCTTCCATTGTTCAAGCTTCATCTTGGCATCATTGATATTGTTCCCCTGCTTGTCAAAGATTATGGGCATTGAGGGATCTATTTTGAAGGATGGCTTGCTGACTGTTTTGAAGAGCTTGTAGCTGTTGCCTTTCATGAACTGGGTTTCACAATCCTTGCACTTTTCGGTGATATGGTTGCAGAATGCCTTCCTGATTTCATGCTCAACTTTCCGTTTGAGATGTTTGCAGGTATCTCGGCTGTTTCCATCAGATTTGTTGCTATGTAGGCGTTTCTGGTCACATAATCAAATTATTTCATCAGTGATCCAAGGCTTTTCGTCTTTTGCTTTTCTACCACAGATGTTGCTTGCAGTCTCAAGGATTGCAGAGGTGGCATGTTCAGCCAAGAGATCAATCTCTTGGGGAGTTGCAAGAGGAGCAAATGTACTCAGGATGTCATGGAATTTTGTATACAGGTTAGAGTTGTATGTGGATTTTTTGGTGGGGTCTTGAAGGAGTTCTATTTGGAATTTTTGTGTTTTTTGGGAGACATTTTAACCTCAGCTTGAGTTTGGACATCAGGAGTGTGTGGTCCAGGTCAAAATCTCCACCGGGGAGTGAGACAGTGTCCATTACAGATGACTTCCAATGTTTAGATGTCAGGACGTAGTTGATCATATTTTTGGTGACTCCATCAGGGGATCTCCATGTTACCTTGGTGCTTAAAGGCGGTATTGGTGATGTAGAGTTTATTCTCCCTGCAGAAGTCAATAAGCTGTTCTCCCCTTGCATTAAGATGACCATGTCCGTGTTGGCCCATGACACCTTCTTGACCCGCATGGCAGCTGCCAACTATCACATCAAAGTTGCCCAACACAATAAGTATATCATTTTTGGGGATCTGGTCAGTAACACTTTGTAGCTGGAAGTAGAATTGGTTGCAGTCCTCTTCACTTTGGGCTGAATCCAGAGCATATATATGGACAACTGAGAGATTTTTGATGGGCCCTTTCAGCCAACACACTGCCAATGAACACCATCAGTACATCCCAACAGTAGGAAAGTAGTTCCAAGAATGTTTTTATCTCTGATTCGAGGAAAGTGTGTTTCAGACATAGTTTAGTTTAATACTGACTATATCCCACTTGTATCTATCAACCTCTTTCAACACCAGATCAGTTTTGCAAGTTTTATTTTATTACCTTATATATCTCTTATTTTTGTCATCTGGAAGAAGAAGGGCGGTCCTTTCTTATTTTAGTATTTTTTTTTAATCAATTATCCTGTTGATTTATAGCTGTTTTTCATATTTTTTTTATTGTTAATTCTGAACAGCAGAGGTCTCCAAATAATAGATCCACTGTTCTCTCTTTCTTCACTGGCTGTGATTATCCTTGACTTTTTCTTTTTAATAGTTTTTCTGTTCTGTTGTTCTTAGGCATTGTGGTCTCAGAAACTATTTCTATATATGTTTTGAAGTTATTTATTTAACATCTGTCGATTGAAAATATCTTTATTATTGCTAATTATAGTGTCAGATATTTCAAAAATGTGTTGGACAAGCCATAGATCAAAGTAAAGGCAACCCATGGATATAATGCAAGTAGAAATTTCTGCATATCACAAAGCAAAAAATTTATTATTTTAGCATTTTCTTTCAAGGTTTTGTTAGATATAACCACGGGTTATATCTAGCCCCAAAAGATTGGGGAAAGTAATTAAAAAGGTTTGAACAATTATATTTGGAAAGAGTGCTGAATGGGGTAAGGAATAGCACTACCTCTTGTTCTTATCATAGGCTACACAATAGCGCTGCCTAAGTAAAGAACAATGTGGGCACAATGTTTTTTTTCCTCCATAACCAGGCACTTTGTATCAAAGGAGTTGTTGTAGCAACTTCAAATAGGGCTCATTCCATTGGAAATTGGAGTGGCTAGTGCCCTTTTTAATAGTCAAAAGTGATTGGAGGGCAATTGCCCGCCTCCATGCCCATCATTCCCCCAAACACATCCAATCAAAATTTTGAGATGAACATTTTGTTCAGCATAGTTGATTTCCAGATAGAAAATATATTTTTGAGGAAGACTCTCCCCCACAACCCACAGGCCAAGGGTTTTAAGTTATGCCATTAGGGCCTATAAGAACAATGTTGCACAATGTATCATTTATTATTTTTTTGCCTTTAGAGCAGGGCACTTCATATGGGAGGGGTTGTTGTAGAAACTTCAAAAGGGGGTCATTCGATTGGAAATTGAGAGTTTTAGATCCCTATTAATAGTTGAAAGTGATTGGAGGGCAACTAGCCCCCCCCCCCCCACCCCCATCATTCCCCCAAAAACATCCAATCAAAATTTGGAGATAGCCATTTTGTTCAGCATAGTTGATTTTCACAAAAGAAAACATGTTTTTGAGGAGGAAACTCCCCCACAACCCTCAGGGCAAGGGTTTTAAGTTATTCCCTGGGGGCATATAAGGCTTTTATAGAAGGCGTTGCCGTAGAAACTACAAAACAGGCTCATTCGATTGGAAATTTAAAGGGCTAGTACCCTTTTTAATATTCAAAAGTGATTGGAGGGCAACTAGCCCCCCCCCCCAAGCCCATTATTCCCCCAAACACCAATCAAAATTTTGAGATAGCCATTTTGTTCAGCGTAGTTGATTTCTAGAGAGAAAATATGTTTTTGAGAAGGGCACTCCCCCACAACCCTCAGGGCAAAGGTTTTAAGTTATACACTGGGGGCATATAAGGTTTTTATAGAAGGCATTGTCATAGAAACTTCAAATAAGGCTCATTTGATTGAAAATTAAAAGGGCTAGTGCCCTTTTTAATATTCAAAAGTGATTGGAGGGCAAATAGACCTCCTCCACCCATCATAAAAAAAGAAAG
This sequence comes from Artemia sp. Qi Xiang Cuo, assembly GCF_049724085.1. NCBI lineage: Eukaryota > Metazoa > Arthropoda > Branchiopoda > Anostraca > Artemiidae > Artemia > Artemia sp. Qi Xiang Cuo. The sequence goes on from NC_142814.1 coordinate 47,073,644, forward strand.
ACCTCATTTGGTCTACCTCTAAACTACCTCCATAACAATAAAATATAATTGAATATAGTTGTCCAACACCTTATTTGAAAGCTCTTGACATAAAGATTTTAAATATCCAAGTCCTATCCAATAGTTTTTGAACCAAATTTGAATTTGCCATGTTTTTCTTTGGGAGGTACTTACATTCAGAGGTAGGAGGGTTTATGGAGCTAGGACATTTCTAGGCAATAAAAATTCTCTATTTAAGATATAACTTACTATAATGAATCTTTTTACAAATTTTCATTTTTCTTGTTTTGTCATGGAGGATTTGAGAGGAAAGGGGAGATGGGAGGCAAAAGAGGATTTGTGTGGCCCTTTTAGGTTTGATGTAGAAAACAATACTAGAAATCTGTTCAGAAGAAGGATAGCTTTCAAATGATGTGCTGATTGATAGCTTTTGACTAAAAAATGAAGCAACAAAATTGGGCTGCCTCTAACAGGCAAAATATATATATATTTTTTTAATATAGTCATGAAAACCTTATTTGACAGCTCTTGACAAAGCAATCTTGGTAAATATATACCAAATCATATTATTGAGTTAGGAATAAAGTGAATACACCATTTGATGCCTTTTTTTAATGCTGATTACAAATTTAATAATCATTTCTATTGGAAATGAATTTCCGCCCCCCCCCCCCCTTATATATGCCAATTCAGGTTATATATTTCTACATTGGGGGGGGGGGGGCAAATTTTGTTTCTGATGTAAATGGGAGGTAGCCTAAGTTTAAACTTTACCCTTACCCCCCCCCTAATGTAGAAATATATAGGGTAAAAGACCTCTTTTTGGGAAAGATCACTTTTCTTTGGCATTTTGGAAAAATAGCAATGGGTTTTTGTACCACCCCTTTTTACTACAACATGAAGCAATGTGAGGGCAGTAACAAGAACCCTGTTTTCTTGGTCAAATTTTCACCAATGATTTGTCAGCATAAATTGAAAATATGGTCTCTGTTTTGAAAAGCAATTGGAAAGAAAAATTATAGGCTAGGCCTATTTAAATATTTGTTATTTATAGAATAAATATCAAGCAATAAAAGTTACATTTCTAGAACCAGAAGAAAATCAGCTTTCTGTCAATATATGAGTAAAACTAAAACACTAAAAAGATATAAACATCGAAATAGGATAATAGGTATTTCCAAAAAGAGGTTACTGCAGGTAAGACAATAAACTAAAAATTTCTAAGTCTATGACCTTATATAATCTGAGTAATAACCATACTGATGCATAGCTTAGACTTTTGGCTATTCATTAATATACCCAATCCTTCTCAATTCCTCTTTGGTAACAAGATGTGAGGGTTTTAGTTTTACATAATTTTGCTCAATTGGATACTGGTTTTTTACCCTACCCTGAATTGGCATATATAAGGGGGGGGCTAAAATTCATTTCCGATAGAAATGATTATTATTTTCATAATCAGCATAAAAAGGGCATCAAATGGTGGATTCACTTTATTCCTAACTCAATAATATGATTTGGTATATACTTACTGCAATCTCAAATACCAATGAAAAATTCTATGAAGTAAAGAATTTCTGACATTAACTTTAAGTTCACACTTATATTTTTACTTTTAAGTGAAATTTCAAAAACAACAACAAAATTCAAAAACTTAGTATTATTTGAGAGCTGTAAGTGTTAGCAATTTATTTTAAGGATAATTTTTATTTTCAGAACTAGCCTATAGGGTAAAAAATTTTAGTTCAGGGAGATAAACTCAGAGATCGGAGCCAGGAGATAACTTCATCCTGGTAAGATACCAACCTTGTTTTTTTGTGGAGAAGTCAGACAAAATTTCTTCTCCTTCTTCAATCAAAAAGTCAAAAGCAGTGATACCAGGTGCCTGACTTGAGATAGCGCACCGGGGGAAGCAAAAATGCGCCATCAGCGCATTTACGCTATATATTTTTGGGTTGGAGTTCGAAATTCAAGGTAAATTAGGGTGAATTAGATCTCGCAGGGATGAGGGAAAAAAAAAAAAAAAAAAAAAGAAATTCAGAAATAATGTTACCAGATAGTGTGAATTTTGCTTTTCAGAAATAATAGAAACTCAAAATTGGTAGGATTCAGTCTTCATTGACAGATATCAGCACCATATTCTAAAATCTGAAAACGTGAATGTCGTGAAGCATTTTTGACTGATTACATGCGTTTTGTGGTCGAGGTTTTCTGTTCTCAGTCTCTGGTTTGACAAGAAAGATATTTTCCTTAGTTCTTTGTTATGTCAGAGAATTAAATAAAAAGGGAATTAAAGATGATCTAACAAAAAAAAAAAATACTTGATAGTATCTAAGGTGGTATTTTACATTACTTGCTGGCTAATATGCTGAATTATTCCCCATCAACAATAGAAATCGTGATTGAAGAACTAAAAAAAAAAATAGGTACTCAGTATACTGGTTTTGCATTATAGACAAGTTATGCAAAAATGTGGAAGTTAAAGGTGCATTTGATAAAGATAACTAATAGATAGGATTTTCTAATATAGAAACAATAAGAAGCATGATCCTTGAAGGTCAAATTTCTCCAAAATGTCATTAAGGTAAGTAACATCAAAGTTTGAATTAGATCTCGCAGGGATGAGGGAAAAAAAACAAAAAAAAAGAAATTCAGAAATAATGTTACCAGATAGTGTGAATTTTGCTTTTCAGAAATAATAGAAACTCAAAATTGGTAGGATTCAGTCTTCATTGACAGATATCAGCACCATATTCTAAAATCTGAAAACGTGAATGTCGTGAAGCATTTTTGACTGATTACATGCGTTTTGTGGTCGAGGTTTTCTGTTCTCAGTCTCTGGTTTGACAAGAAAGATATTTTCCTTAGTTCTTTGTTATGTCAGAGAATTAAATAAAAAAGGGAATTAAAGATGATCTAACAAAAAAAGAAAAAAAAAATACTTGATAGTATCTAAGGTGGTATTTTACATTACTTGCTGGCTAATATGCTGAATTATTCCCTATCAAGAATAGAAATCGTGATTAAAGAACTAAAAAAAAATAGGTACTCAGTATACTGGTTTTGCATTATAGACAAGTTATGCAAAAATGTGGAAGTTAAAGGTGCATTTGATAAAGATAACTAATAGATAGGATTTTCTAATATAGAAACAATAAGAAGCATGATCCTTGAAGGTCAAATTTCTCCAAAATGTCATTAAGGTAAGTAACATCAAAGTTTACTTATTTATAAAATGTTTTTATGACATTGCAATTCTAAGCTTCAAAAAGATATAAATGCTCAAACTTAGTTATGAGAACAAAATGTTTCGTAGCTTTCAAAATATAAATTAGAACGACCAAGTCAAAGATAAGAAATTTTACCAGCCGTTATCAATGCAACTATCTATAAAATTACAGGCAAAAGACAACGTTCTGAGATTTTGTTATAAAACGGAAGCCTAAGACATACATATGAGACAAAATTGTATTTGGCATAGTCCTTCAACAGTTCTGATTGTTATTTTATTTGTATTTTTCTTTTAATGAACTTAGAGTTAGTTTTGTACATTTTTTAATCATATATTAATTAAAAAAAAACTTTTCCACAAAATAAGTTTTTTTTAAAAAAGTAAAGAACTCCATTAAACAAAAAATGAGCAAAAATTAAATCAAATCATCTACCAAGCTCGAAACTATCACAAATCAGCATCGATAAATAAATGAAAGCCAAAACGAACATAAATTACAATAAATAACCGAGTCAAACTCAAAACGAGCAGAAATTAACATAAGTTGGGCGCAAAACCCTATGCCTTCCCAAGGCCAGAACAAAATTTGCACTTTACTGAAAAAATACAAATGAATGTGCATTGTCAGTTTAATATACATATACTGATATTTAGTCATCAAAACGTTAAAATTATTTGATTTATTAAAGTTATAAAGGGCAAAAAAATCTGTTTACTTTCTTTGATAGCTTGGATACACTTACACTATTTTGATTTGGTTAAATTTTAAAAGCAGAAGTAGCTTCGGAAGATTGAACATAATACCCTCAGTCGTTCGTCGGATACTGCTGAGATCCCTTATTGGGAATTTAGCATTATTACAGTGCATTTTGATTTAATCTTAAGGCAACATTTAGTTTTTAAACATGATGGGCAAATGGGAGGGTGGGAGTGGAAGGGGGATTAGTTGCCCTCCAATCACTTTTGAATATTAAAAAGGGCATCAACCCTTTCTATTTTCAATCGAATGGGCCCCTGTCGAAGTTCCCACGACAACAATTTCGATACGAAGTGCCCTGGTCTAAACAACAACAACAACAACAAATATTACTAATCACTTTTGACTATTAAAAAGGGCACTAGCCCTTTGAATTTCAAATTGAATGAGCCCTTTTCTGAAGTTTCTACGACAAGGTCTTCTTTAAAAACCTTATATGCCCCCAGGACATGAATTAAAACTCTTGCCCTGAGGCCTGTGGCGGTGTATCTTCCTCAAAAACATATTTTCTATCTGTAAATCAACTACGCTGAACAAAATGGCTGTCTTAAAATTTTTATTGCTTGTGTTTGAGGGAATGATGGTTGTGGGGGCCAGTTGCCCTCTAATCACTTTCGACTATTTAAAAGGGCACTAGCCCTTTGAATTTCCAATCGAATGAGCTTTTTTTGAAGTTTCTACGACAACGCCTTCTATAAAAACATTAGTAAACCTTATGGTTTTTATAAACCTTATATACCCCCAGGGCATAACTTAAAACCCTTGCCCTGACGGGTGTGGGGGAGTATCCTCTGGGGGAGTCTCCTCCTCAAAAACATATTTTCTATTGGGAAATCAACAAGCCTACCCTGAACGACATGGCTATCTCAAAAATCTGATTGGATGTGCTCTGGGGAATGATGGGCGTGGGGGCTAGTTGCCCTCCATTCACTTTCAACTATTAAAAATGGCACTATCCCTTTGAATTCCCAATCGAATTAGCCTGTTTTGAAGTTTCTTCGACAACGCCTTCTATTAAAACCTCATATGCCCTCAGGGCATAACTTAACATTCGCCCTGTGGGTTGGGGGGAGTGTCCTCCTCAAAATATATTTTCTCTCCGGAAATCAACTACGCTGAACAAAATGGCTATCTCAGACTTTTAAGTGGAGGTGTTTCGGGGATTGATAGGCGTGGGGGGGCTAGTTGCCCTCCAAACACTTTCGACTTTTAAAAAGGGCACTAGCCCTTTGAATTTTCAATCAAATGAGCCTGTTTTGAAGTTTCTACGAGAACGCCTTCTATAAAAACGTTATATGCCCCCGGGGCATAACTGAAAACATTTACCCTGAGTGCTCCGGGGAGTGTCCTCCTCAAAAACATATTTTCTGTCTGGAAATCAACTACGCTGAACAAAAAGGCTATCTCAAAATTTTGATTGGAAGTGTTTGGAGAAATGGTGGGCGTGGGTGGGGGGGCGAGTTGCCCTTCTTATCACTTTCAACTATTAAAAAGGGCAATAGCCCTTTGAATTTCCAATCGAATGAGCTTTTTCTGAAGTTTCTACGACAACGCCTTCTATAAAAACATTATGAGCCCCCTGGGCATAACTTAAAACCCTTGCCCTGAGGGTTGTGGGGGAGTGTCCTCCTCAAAAATATATTTTCTATCTGGAAATCAACTACGCTAAACAAAATGACTATCTCAAATTTTTGATTAGATGTGTTTGGGAGAATGATGGGCGTGGGGGGGCTAGAGGCCCTCCAATCACTTTTAATATTAAAAGGGGCACCAGTCCTTTGAGTTTTCAATCGAATTAGCCTTTTTTGAAGTTTCTAAGACAACACCTTCTATAAAAACCTTATATGCGCCAAGGACATAACTTTAAACCCTTGCCCTGAGAGTTGTTGGGGAGACAAGAAAACACAGAAACACAGAATTAAAAACAAAATTAGTATACAGCAATAGAAAATCAATTGAATTTTAGGCTGCAACGCTATTGAATGAGTAAGTGACCAAGAAAAGTGTAAAACTACTAATAGACAGAAGATTATTAGCTGAAGGTAACTTCTGTTCGCTAGCCTTTAATGATTTAATACTATTTTATCATTTGCGGTACTGGTTCTATTTTCCTCACATCTACGATCGTGCCTTATCGTGTCATTAAGGAACGTAGAACCTTTTTACAACACGATTCTCTTTTCTTTTCTTCAAGGCCATTGAACAGAATAAGGACAACGAACGACTATCATTTTTCTTATACGTAAAAGGTTTTAAAAGGTCAAATATTATTTAGAGGTAAATAGTCTTCTTATTAATTTATATATATATACATATTTTTATTTCTATTAATTATTGCATACATTATTGTTATATTAATTGGTGCTTAAAAGTTAATAGAAACTAAGTAATTAGGGAAGAATCACACATAACCCAAACATCAAGCTAAAACATAACCAAACCATCTATCACAACTAAATCCGTAACCCTCTTTCTAAGTTAAGTACTAACTACATCTATTCCGTTGGGGCTAAGGGCAAAAGAAGAAAGCAAGGAAAGATCAATTCTAATGAATTGCAATTTTGTAATTTCATTCCGTAACCATTGTACTCAGTTGACCAGTTCACTCTTAATTTGGAATAATTTGGAATCAGACTTCTCGTCTTATGAATTTGTGGTTCCCTAATAATATTGGAATCCTTTTGCTACAATAGCATAATTAACTAAATCAACTTATCAAACAAACACAACTTAAAAACAATAGGTAATTTTTTTTCAAGACAGTGCAATTTAAATCTGTGAATATTTCGGCCCTATGTCCAAAGGACGTCTTCATCACAACATTAAAGAAAAAATATATATAAAAACAAACTTACATTAAAATACGAACTATAAACTAAAAATGATTTTAAAAAACCGATTTTAAAAACCTTTAAAACACCCCTAGTATCCTTACTTAAACCAAGTTCAACCAGTAATTTTCTTTTTTTAAAAAAAAAAAAAAAAAAAAAAAAATTCCTATTGTTTTTAAGTTGTATTTGTTTGATATGGAAAGGCAGTGTGGTCTTCGTCAATATTAACTTATCCGTCAATTCCCCAAACAAAAATGCAATTTAGTCATTTACTTTTTTTTCTCAGAGGTTTAAATAATTGTATATATATATATGTATATATATATTTTTTCTTTTTCTGTTTATTATTTACGTGGTACACAATTCAAAATTAACAACAAATTCCTTAATAACGAAGGCCTTATTTTCAAAAACACAAAACTGTCGAGTTTTCACAACGTTCTCTCGTAGCCGGTTTGGCTACTGAACAATAAATAATCATGAAATAATTTTAAGTTGCCTGGAATCATCACTCTTGGCAAAACTTATCCAAATCGATGGTTAAGAGCTCGCTTTTTGGTTTAGCCTAGAATGGTTATTCGGAGCATACTTTATTCTATACAGAACGTCATCAATTGAAATTAACTTTTAATAACAAGAATAAACCACTAAGAGACTTTATCATATACCTTATTCTTTTCTCAATATCCATATCATCAAAATTAAAAATGCGGTAGACACTATGCTCACCGCGGATTGGCCAATCCTTCTGGTTCCCTGGTTCACACCAGGAATGTGGGGTCAGTATCCACTTATGACCTAGCGGGCTTATCATATATGGAGCTCCTCTTTTGAGCACGGTTGTCTTTTGACACATCCGGCTCTTTCAATAAATCAATATTAAGTCTCGTCTCGGGATCCCGTAATTGTCCGTGGTTTAATTCCTCAGCTTACAGACCTAAGTAATCTACATTAGGATTACTAATAAAAAAAATGCCCGCTGCTAAAATTTCTAGTTCGTTAAGAACCGGATATATGGTCTGACTGCTGTTTATTATCTCTCGACTTGGCCTCGATAAAATATTAAGTATCATCTTAATCTCAGGAATATGTTTCATGTGTATATAAAGGACTATACATAATAAGTAATGACATCGGGTACATATTCCTAGAGAGATCCCGATGTTTACATAAATATTTAAATTTCTTAGCATCCACATAAATATTACACAATCTTCTCCAAATAATACCGAATCTGAGAGCTCTTCAGAGTTTTATATAAGCCGTATGGCTTCCTAACGATAGAAGACTGCTTGGAAAATGGTTTAGATAAAACTCTACTAAAAGAAAAAAAACGACTCCCATCCTTCCGTCATCCTTTTCCTGTTAAGAACAGCCCCGGCTCCATTTTCAGAGGAGTCAACAAATAATTTAAAAATAGGAATATTTTCAGGCCCTTCTGTTCTTCTATAGCAACCAATTTGGATACTTGAGGTCTAATTTTGTCAGGCGACACGATATATCTTAATACTGGAATAGGTTCTTTAAAACTTGTGATTTAGAAGCTAATAACTAATTGTTGTGAGTTTTTAGACGCCTGAAAAATATCTTCACATGAAATAAACGCTCATTAGGTTAGGTTTTATTTAATAAATATATCAAAAAAAAAATTGAAAATGAAGGAACGGTAACTTTCTGGAAATAATTTATCCATGAAGCTAGTGAAAGCTTTTGGCCCAAATACACTTCCCTGTGGTATTCTTGTGTAGCAATGGCTGCGGCCAGTTAAAGGTGATAAAATCGAGAAAAATTTTTGATACCCTTCATTAATAGAAATTTGGAAATAACAACCAGCGCATGTCAAATTCACTATAGAAAGTTCCTTTCGACACATTTTGTAAAATGTCGGAAATTCGAGGGATTAGGAAGGCTGTGTCTTTCATGTTATTATTAACTGTACTTAAATTAATTAGAAATCGAGTATTTTTTTTTCTGTTAAGAACCTCATTTTCACTCAAAGAATGTTTCCTTATAAGGAAAACAGGAGAAGGGAAAGAAGATGCCCTTTCCTCTACTATACTGGAATTCAGCAGTTTATAAATGTTCTTTTAGCACAAAGCCATTTAATGAGGGATTCTAAACTGCATAGCTAATTTAAATTCTAATTCAGATGGTACATCAAGGCATAAAAAAAAACCGTTAAGTCATTTTTACATTGGTCATACGCTTGTTTAGAAAATCAATTTTTACTGTCTAAGAGTGATTAAAATAGGCTCTTGGAAAACTTTCTTTTTATCACGGTAAAACGTTAAACTTAAAATGAAATTCTTCATATTCTGGTTTAGGGAATAATAATTAAATTATCACCATCAATGATTGAGACAATTTCTGTAACCTAGTAACTAACTTACAATCTACACTTTTAAATGCTCTAGGGTCAACTGGTGTATCAAAAATCACTAATACACCCCTATATGCTAATCCATCTTTAAACCTGCTTAATCCTTAGCCTTGGTTCCAAATTCTAACTTCATTTCACGAAAGTGAAAGGGACTGTCTAGTCCTTCCATATTTTTGAACTTTAGGATTACGGCGAAAGGCAATTGTCAACTACCCGAAATCTCCGAAAAGACTAAGTGTCTTATTTTACAATCATTTTGAAATATTTGTGTAATATCTGCGCAATCCTTTTTTTTGCGAATAAATCTTTTGATACTCTCATGTAATTTTTGTTCAAAGGCCTATTATTTAAATAAATCAATACCTGAAAGGAGGCAAGCCCTCCCCGGAATATTTTTAACATAAGAAGAGTACCTCTCAAATTTTGCATTAATACGAATAAAAAAATCCTACGACTGGCTCATTATTTTCACGTCTAACTTGCATAATATGCTAAATGTCTTCAGTCGGTGAAATTTTAATAAGAAAAGCAGAACACAGGGATTCCTTTAGCCCAGAAAAATGTGTAGCGGTCGCATATTTTTCTAAATACAAGCTATACGGTTCATCAGACATTAAGGAAGCGTACCTCTCGATCATAACTGATTCTTCTAATTTCATTAATCTACAAACTCTCTGAAGATATTTAACCCAACTAGACATTTGTTGTGGTTTAATGAACTTTTTTTATAATGGACAATGGATAATACTATAAGCTACATGTTGGAATACTGGACCTGGTGTAGCTCCTGTATTAACATTAGAAGCTTGCCCAAGGGCTGAAGCTTCCAGTTTATCACTTTCCCGAGGTAGGGACATTACTTAAGGAGAAATTAATTATAGCTTACCAAACTTAAGCAACCAACTAATCCTGTTTGAGTGAACTGGAACTGAGGAAAAGGCAACTATCTATTCTCATACTCCACCAACCAACAATTCCTCTATGAGGGTACCAAATTGAGCAATACCCAAATATTATTTGACTGTTTTTATTATTGCGGTTAGTCTTATTTTTATAAATTTAAAAAAAGCATAAACGTACAGCCAAGCATTGAAGACGAAGAAAAATTAAAGGGATTCAATTAATTATGGTAATTTAAGTATTAAAAAAATACAAAAAGGATTTATAATCAAGATTCTGCTCTCTCAAAATTATGCGTAGCGTTAAAAAGAGGCGCTTTTAATGCAAAAGAATCGCATCGCGTTTTCGCTGCCACCATTTTGTAAGGGGGGGGGGGTTCTTCTCATGGTGATGACTCCATGCCCAAACTCAGCCAAGAGACCCGAGTACCCCTAAATAATCATCAATAGACGAAATGAACCAAGTGAGAGAGATATCTTGACAAAATCCTAATCATCATAATAAAATATACAAGACAACACAGGTATAAGAAAAACTAAGATTTTATTATTAAAGAAGAGAACCTTTTAGTTAATAGTTATTTCATTATAAATAAAAATTCAATAATTATTATTCACAAACAAAGACCAATTCTTGTTCATATAATTGCTAGAAGTAAAATGTATTATTATTAAAGGAAAGCAAGCATTATAACTAATATATTAAGACTAATATGTTCCTGCTTAAAAGAATTTAATAATAATATTAAAGAATGGGATATATACCCATTTACTAGGATTTTAACATAATAAAATTAAGAAAGAGCAAGGAACACATTAGACTTACATTCTACATGCATACGAAAAGCTTGAGCAAAGCCATAAACCCAACTGAATTCTATTGTCAGTTTAACGCTATAAAAAGATATGACCCCACTCTATTTGTCAAACAAACGTAGCCAAATTCAATCATTCTAAGAAAGGGTGTGTGTTACAAAATAAGTAAATTGTGTACAAAAATAAATTCATTGGGTTCAATCTTACCCTGAAAGGATAATGCCTTAAGCCGGATTAATTGATATACAACTTGATATTAATGATATACAACTTGATATTAATTCTAAAATTAGAAGGACATTTCTTACACATCATTTAATTAGGGTGGGATCACTTAGTATCTTTAATAATGATTCCATTAAATACCTTGGCTTGCCTTTTGGCCTGACAAATAAAGCTACGTGACAGTTGGTGTTATCGTCTGTACTGGGAAAACTTAGGAAAATTTATGGCCTGCTAGCAGGGCTTTCACTCTCGGATATTAAAATTCGGGGAAAATTCTTAAAAATTCGGGGAGTTTTCGGGGACAAGTCTTCAAGATTTGGGAATTTTTCGGGGAAAAAAAAAAATGAAATTTTGTTGTCAAGATTTAGGAGCCAAAAAGTCTTAGCTTCGTTTTCAAGCTCAAATAGGGATCGTTTCAAGATCAAGTAGATTCGCATAGTAAATCAAGCCTTTCACAGAGTAGGTTTTAGAGCCAGAGCAGGGGATTGGAACCAACAGCTGAAAACGGTTATTGCTGATATTGCGGCAAAAACTTTAAAATTGTTTTCAAATTAAAAAAAAGTGAACACATGTGAACTGTAAATACCAGTAGCAATTTTTCGTAATCTCAGTAATTTGTTAATGATATTTAAAAACAAAAAAAAATATTCTTTGAGGTTTCTACATAGGTAAATTAAATAGACAAAATTAAACCTATAAGTATGGGGCAACATTAAAACTTAAAACAAACAAGAACTAAATTAAACAAGTAAATTCAAACTTAAATTAAAAAGGAATTTCGACGACAATTGACACAGTATTGGTTTTTCTTGCTGATTCTAAAGTCTTAAGTGTTTACTCCCCCCCCCTCTCCCAGAAATCCCTCAGAAATCTCCCAGAAATCCCTCTCCCGGAAAAATGGAAAATACCCCCCCCCCCTCACAAAAACACCCCCTACAGAAAATACTCCCCGCGGAAAGTACCCTCGTGGAAAATACCCCCCGTGGAAAGTACCTCCGCAGAAACTGTCCCCCACGGGAAGTACCCCCGCTCAAAAAACACCCTCAGAAAATAGCCACCCCCCCCCCTGCGGGAAATGCCCCCTCGGAACATACATTTTTTAATTGGTTGCTTCTATAATTCTTTCCTTTATTTTGGTTACCTCGTAAATACTATATAGCCACCGATTAACCCCCAACCCTCCCATCAACCCTGCGGCCATCCATGTTCCAAAAATAATACTTATTGCAGTCTCATCTTTATATCAGCGCTTGTAATGGCTGAACATGATATCTATAGGCTACAAATTATACAAAAATAACTTATTTTTTTCTTCATACTAACATTATTTGGCATCATTAACCAACAGTTCGTGATAAATAAGTCTGAAAATAATGTAAAAGTTGACAAGAAAACAATATGAGCCTAATAACCAAATTTTTACTTTCAGCTGTAATGTAAATTTTATTATGAATATTATTTTTGGGGTCACTACCGTTTAAAGCCCCTACTCCCCGACCTGGTACATATTCTACGGCCAAATTTTTTCTTATTAGGAGGGGGAGGAGTGATGCATTTTTTATGGTAAGAAGAATGGATTTAGGGATTTTTCTTAAGAAGAAATAAATTATACCACATTTTCTTTAAATTCTTTTGTTTCTATCTCAGAATTAGCCTTCATACAGGGTTACTAATTTTTCAAGCATTAGAAGTTGTAAGGATAGACCTAAGTATTTAAACAAATTTATTTGGCTATTCCGAATTCCAGCAGAATATATTTTCCGTAAAAAATTTTTCGCCTAACCAACAGCTTTGCAAAACCGTAAAAAGATCCTAAAACTGCAGTTTAAAATTTTACACCCGCTGAAAATATTACATGGGTGAAGGGACCAGAATAATAATTGTGAGGGGTGCTGGGTGAATACATTTGAGGACAAAAGGTGATGTGACAAGTATAATTTTCAGATAAGAAAAAGAAAAGAACTTAAATTTTACAAACCGAATGAAACAAAAATTTAAATGGTAAGAATTCCTGGCAAAAAGATCAATTCCTTCAATATATTATGCGTTCAATCATTAAGTATTAAGCATTAATACAGTATGTCCCAAACCAAACATAGCAAAAGAAAGCCAAAATTAAACTTATGATTTGGCTTTCAAAACAATTCTCCTTCTTTAGAAGTTCAATTTCAAAGCCCAAAATCATACTGAGCGTTCCGTTAAACAACTTCAAATAGAATTCTTGGCTAATTTTGTCAAGATTGTCTTGACCACGAATGATGTAAATGCAAGAATCTTAAAGTATTTTGAATACTGCATTCGAAATGGTTTAATCTAAATACAGGAAAATGATACTTTTGTGAACAAATGAAGAACCGTCTATACTTAAATTGCATCGGTCTGGTTTTTATGCAAAGCAACATAGGAGACAAAAATTAACGGAGAAGAGAGTAGTGAAAAACTATGGTATGTAAAGTAATGTTTGCTAGGGATAGTCGTTAGGGGTGGCACCGTGGTTGGGTGATTTTCGGGGAAATTTTGGGGATTCGGGGAACCAAATTTTTTTTCGGGGAGACACATAGATTTTCGGGGAAATCCCCGAAAATTCGGGGATACTGGAAGCCCTGCCTGCTAGTCAGGGGGAAAGGTCGTTTTGATAAACAAACACTTGCAATAATTTATAATTCAATGTTTGCACCTCATGTTTTTTTTATTATTCCATTCTTGAAATTTTTAAGTAAAAGTGATAAAAAGCGTATCTGCGTGTACTTTTTCCGGTTTTGTAAATGTTTTCTTGAAATTGCACTATGGTTCAAAAATAGGTATATTATACGAAAATTCGGAATACTTGATATTACTGCTAAAATTGATCAACAATACGACCGATTTCTTAGACGATCTAGAGAAAGTAGAACAAATTTTCCCCTTAATTGCCTCCTTTAATGGAAAAATAGTTTTGTCACAATTGCTTTAATAAAACAGCTATTTATGCGTTATGTATTATGAGTGTTTATGCGTTACGTTTCATGAGTGTTTTTAGTGTTATTTACTAATGAGCCATCATAAGCTATTTATTATATATTCATGAGCTATTGAGCATTATGAACTACTTATTGTCGTCCTTTTCGTTAGAAGTGTAATTTTGTATTTTAAGTCTTCTTTTCATTTATTTCCTATACTCCTCTGTGTAAATCCATTTATGTATAGAAGGCATAAATAAATTATTATTATTATTATTATTACTAACTGCTTGCTGGTTGTCAAAAGGAAATATCAGGAATGTCTAAAGAATAGCTGACGGTATTGAGATCAAGCGTTTAATGTGTGTTGAGGGGAACTTGAAGAGTGAATGGAGGGCAACTAGCCTCCTTGCCCTTCTTATGTGCACCGTTTCCTTAACACACAAAATATTTTGAAATGGTCATTTTGTTCAAACTAGTCCAAATATCTATTAGAAATGCCCCCAAAGATGCCATGCCTCATAATGCCCTCAAGATGCCCCCAAAGATGCCCTCATAACCCCAGCACAAGGAACGTGAATTATCAAATTTTCCCATTGTTTACTTGCATGATTAGTCATTAAAAAAAGCAGAAGGTTTGATTCTGGTTTCATCCGAAAAAAAGGTATGGGTATTAGGGTGAAACTTTGGAGAATCTTGAGGGGTATGTTGAACTAATTCAAAAGGCACTATGTGCATCCAGTTTATCAAAAAGGTAGATCTGCAATATCTTAGGTTTAGGGTATTAGATTGAAACTTTCAGGGCACATCGAGGGGGATGTTGAAAACTGGTTTGAGGTAGATAACTTCGAAGACCACGCTGCCTTTTCATGACGATAAATCAAAGTTCAAATAGGGATAAATCTTTCGAATATAGAGTGAAAATTCACAAACAAACACTGAACATTTTGGTCACGTATCCAGTGACTATCAGCATAATTTCTTGAATTTTCACTGACTATTAAAAGGATTAACCCCTATTAGAACTTTTAGTTATTGACTGGTTTGAAGTCTTCGAACTTCACCAACAAGTTATTACAGACAGTTTCCAGCCTGGATAAAGTAGAGGAGTTTTGCAGTGGTTTAGCAATCGGCCCCTGAAAAAAAAATTGTGCTAAAAGAAACAGCCAAGAAAAATATAGCTGGAATTCCCTTTTCAACGACGACCCCTGCATCCAACCATCGAACGAGATTTTTGAATGCAAAAATATACTGAAAATTGGATTTTGCAACGTTCGGACGCTAGCACAGCTGTCGAAGGAAGAATAGCTAGAGAAGGAGATGACCGACTATCGGCGAGACGTCATATCCTTCTGGGAAGTGTGATGGCCAGGGAATGGAAAGCAACTGCTCAGCGGTGGGAACACTTTAATCTTCAGCGGCCATGAAATACTAGGAGAAGCTGGAGTGGCCGTAGTCATTTCAAAACCCTTGGCAAAATCACTGATTGGCTAGAGACCCGTGAGCAACCGCATTATGACTGCTCGATTTCATGGGAAACATGCCAAAATGACCCTGGTTGCTTGCTATGCATCCACTAACAAAGCCACAGACGATTAGAAAGAGACGTTCTACAATGAACTGACATCTATCTTTAAAGATGTACCCAGACATGACATTCGGTGTGTCATGGGGGATTTCAATGCAAAGGTTGGCAACGACAGAGATTATTGTGTCGACGTTCCGGGCAGCCACGGTCTTGGAAAACGCAGCGAAAATGGCGAGTTATATATTGAAATGGCTCAGTCCTTCGGCTTGGTTGTTGTTGGCACTCTTTTCGCCCATAAAGGTATACACAAGTACTCCTGGACTTCGCCTTATGACTTGGCTTACTTGACTTAAAGCTCTTGCTCGACAACGTCACCAGTTTACAGGGAACCAGACGTCAGTGGCGTTATTCGTCTCGTCTCCCGAGTGGCCTGTTTTGGGCGGTGATAGGAGCTTTGCAGGGGTCGATACCCCACGCTGTGAGTCGGTCGAGGATGATATCCACCCATCTCATAAGTGGTCTACCCCTGGGGCGTTTCCAGCCGTTTGCAGTTGGATCGAAGTCAAATATAAGTCGGGCAGGTGTTTCAGTGGGTAGGCGAATTAAATGACCTTACCAGCGCAGCGATTAGGGCCCAAGCTGCTCGGACAAGGGTGGTAATTTAAAGAACTGGAGGATATCTATGTTACTGTACCCTGTCGAGCCACCTAACGTGTTCAATTTTGCGTAGATGTTTTGTCTGAACAGCATCTACCATCATCATCTGCGAGTCAAAGGCGGAGTATCTGACGAATGCAAGACCCTACTTGCTACCGAGGTAGAGTAGATACGAACTTTCGTGAAAAGGCTGATCTGAGGTTTTTAGAATATTGTTTTCAATTGGCGGCCGAAAATGGCGTTCGCCTTTGCCACCCTTGTTGATATCTCTGCATCGAGATTTCCATTTGAGAAATCAATCGAACCAAGATAGGTAAACTGCTTGACTATCTCAACATATTGGCCACATACTTCTATAGGGGGCTGCATGGTGTCTTTTCCACAGGCAATATTTTGGTCTTGATCCAGTTTACATTTATACCAAGTTTTTCTGCAGCAGATACTATCGTTTCCTGGGCAGTTTTGATGTCAGTGAGATTTTCGAATACCAATTCAGCATCGTCAGTGAAGTCAACATCTGACAGAACTCTTCCAGCAAAATCAATGCCAAACGGATGCGCCAGCGGTGTTTTGTTGAGAAAATGGTCCATGATACAGTTGAAGAGTTGGGGAGCAGCAGCGCCACCTTGCCGAACACCGTTTCTTTTTTGGAAAATGTGATGAGAGCTTGCCATTTACAATTACAGCAATTTCGGTCTTATTGTATAGTTTATTGAACAGATTGAAAATTTTCTTTGGTACACAAGCAGATTGAAGAATCAGCCACAGTGACTGTCTGTCGACAGTGTAGAAAGCTGATCGAAAATCGACGAAGGCAATGTATGCCTTCCTTTTATATTCTAGAGTTGTCTCTATTAGGTGTCTAATTGTATGAATTTGCTCAGTAGTGGACCTACCCAGCATGAATCCAGCTTGCTGGTGGCGACAAAGGGGATGGAAGCACTTTGTTGCCCGGTTGAGGAGCAGCATGGCGAAGAGTTTGCCGGGTACCAAGAGTAGAGTTATTCCACGATAGTTATTACATTCTGCTTTACTTCCTTTCCTCTTGTAGACCGGCAGAAGTAAGCCTGTCTTCCAGTCTGATTGTATCATTTCAGAATGCCAAACAGTGTTAAACAGTACTTGTAGCCAGAGGGTCATGGATGGATCGCCATGTTTAAGGAGTTCTGATGTCAGGCCACATACTCCCAGCGCTTTGTTGTTCCTCAGCTGTTCCGTACTGCTTTCTTTAATTTATTCTGCTGTAAATTCAGTGCCATTTGAGGCAGGTGTAGCATTGTAAATAGCAGCAGTAATCTGGTCGTCAATTTGGTCAGGTGGGTCTAAGTTTAGTAGCTTTTTAAAGTGGTGTTCCCACTAGCGAAGGCACTGTGATTGGTCGTAAATATTTTTGCCACCCGCGTTACGGAGATACGATATAGTTTGAGTGTATTGACCTGAGAGCTCACGGAGGATCTTAAATGTGGCTCCAATGTCCTTTTTTTTGGCGGCCTCTTGGAGTTCACGGGCTTTTTCGTCGATAAAGGTCTTACGGTCTTTGTGCAGCATGATGTTACGCTCTTTATTTAGTTGCCAATACGGTGTCATGTACCTTCGAAGGCTTAATCCCCGTCTGCGATCAATAATGGCGGGACTCATTGCTGATCCAGTCTTTTTCTTACGCTGCTTCATTCCAGCAACGCTAGTTGCAGCTGCAAGAACATTCTATTTGAAGACCTTTCATACACTATCAGTGCACTGCGTAAGAACCTCGAATCTGTTGGATATTTCGACCTCATACTGCTTAGTCAAAGTGCGGTCTTGCTGGATACGGTAGGTATCAATTTTCCGAGATGCCTGGCTGGTTTTTGGGGCTTTTAGGTGACACCAGATTTTGGGTGGAGCAAGTCGATGGTCGGTGTTCCCAAGTTCTGCGCCTTGGTAGGTGTGATAATTTTTTTCAGACGACATCCATCACCGGCGTATGATAATGTAGCTAGCATCTTCTTCGTTGATCCATCATTGCTTTACCAAATGTACTTGGGTATGTTGGGTCTCTGAAACCATATATTTGCAATGGTAAGACTGTGGGCAAGACAGCAATTCAGCATTCTCTCTCTGTTGATGTACCGTGAGTAAAATGCGATATATTTAAAATATTTGAAAAAAAACTACGTTTTCTAAAGAGTTAAAGAGGCTGAGTTACAAGGTCGAACCTTAAAACGTACAGGGATTAGGAGGCACAGTTGGGAGCTGCCGCCCCCAAACCCCCGCTTTCGCAGCCTTTAAATAAAAAAAAGTTTTTTAAACTGAAAGTAAGGAGCGACATTAAATCTTAAAACGAACCGAAATTATTCCGTATATGAAAGGGGCTGTTCCCTCTTCAACGCCTTGCTCTTTACTCTAAAGTTTGACTTTCTCACAACTCTTTTTCTTAAACAATAAAAAAATTTAGCGTAAAGAGCGAGGCGTTGAGGAAGGCACAGCCCCTTTCATATACGGAATAATTTCTGTTCGTTTTAAGATTTAATGTCGCTCCTTACTTTCAGTTTAAAAAACTTTTATTATT
Organism: Artemia sp. Qi Xiang Cuo; assembly: GCF_049724085.1. NCBI lineage: Eukaryota > Metazoa > Arthropoda > Branchiopoda > Anostraca > Artemiidae > Artemia > Artemia sp. Qi Xiang Cuo. The sequence goes on from NC_142814.1 coordinate 47,092,456, forward strand.
ATTTAAAGGCTGCGAAAGCGGGGGGTTTGGGGGCGGCAGCCCCCAACTGTGCCTCCTAATCTCTGTACGTTTTAAGGTTCGACCTTGTAACTCAGCCTCTTTAACTCTTTAGAAAACGTAGTTTTTTTTCAAATAATTTCTGCACGTTTTTGTACAGTTTATTACTTATTATTGCTTGACTAACTGTTAGATGATTGTGTAATATTCTTTTCTTTCTCGACAGGGTGTTTTAAGGGTCGACCTTGTAACTCAGCCTCTTTAACTCTTTAGAAAACGTAATTTTTTTCAAATAATTTAAAAAAGAAACTGAGTTTCTTTTTTAAACTTTAAATTCAGTATATAAAAAATTTGCTCTGACGGTGAATCGAACCCGGGTTTTCCGCCTAACAGCCAGGAGTCTCGACCGCTGCACTAAAGAGACACAACTGATATTGTTTTTTAGTAAGGGGAATCTATTTTTAACGCAAGCAAATTCCCACAAAACTTGATATTTGGTTTTTGGAAAACAGGGAACGAGTGATCAGATTGAGCTGAAATTTCAAGGATAAGCTCCCAGGCCCCAGAAAAGCTTATCCTCAAAATTTCAGCCCGATCAGACAACGTTAAAGGGGGGTTGTGTTGGGAAAAATTAACACGGGCTATTATAGGAAAACGAGGTTTTTCGTAAATGTAAATTTGGGGGATAATTTTTTCGGTCTGAAAATATTAAAAGGCCCTAACAGGTCAAATTCTGCTTCCAATGAGTCCTCATTCACCTGGATCCGTTGCCAACTGTGGCCTGTAGGCGTGGATAAGAAAAAAAAAGAGAAATGAATTTTAAGTGGCTATATTTGTTTTTTTGAAAACAAGGAAGGAGTGATTGGATTTAGCCGAAATATTAAGACTCAACTTTTAAGTTCTAGTAAAGCATAACCTCTAAACTTCCGCCCAATTGTACAACGTTAAAGGGGGCTGTGGTAGCAGGTTTGAAAATTCCAGACAAGTTTACCCCATGAAGATACATTTGGAGGAGGATGAATCTTTGTACGTTTCTTAGTGTGAGCTTGGGCTACAAAATGCGATTACCGCCGTCTCTCTGCGACCGCTAGGACCTGAAATCGCTTAACATTGTGGTGGGTCGCCTCTTTATAGAGGCACAAGTGTGACTCCTTGATACAAAAAAATAAAAATATTTTTCTTTCTAAAGATAATTCCGACTTCCTCTAATTAAGTTTAAATCTAGCTTCAAAAAAAGAAAAGTTCTTAATCAGCAAAAAGAGAAATTGCATTTTAGCCTCAGTCAAACAATGACGCTATTCGGTTTGAAATTCGCTAAGACATTTGGTAATAAAAAAAAATGCTAGATACAATGTTTCTCAGGAAGTTTAAATTATAAGAGCAGAGTGAACGCTTAAATCATCGAAATATTAAAAAAAAAATCATTGGATAGATAGTTCGCATAATGTAGTGAGGTTGTGAACATAATTACAAAATAGCTGCCTCCTCCACAGGACTTGGGCCAATCGTGAAAAAGCTAGTAAAGCGCAGAAGTTATATTTGTGTGATATAGTGAAAAAAACTGTTTTTCGTTTCTATTATGGATTGTCTCTATTGCCAAATAATTATAATTACAAAACTGTTTTTTCGTTTCTATTATGGATTGTCTCTATTGTCATCAACATTATTTTTGAGAGCCAATTTAATCCTTGCCTTTGTTGTCTCCATTTGAAATGAAGCACTGTTGTACGCATAAATGTAAGTCTCAATAAAACTGTTGCTTTTCTATTTGTGTTTATTTTATTTTATATGTGTGTATCTAGTCGCACGGCAGGTAATTAGTTCGTATGTCTCCAGCGGTAGCGCTCCTAGGAATCTGATTTCTACATAACATTAGAGGTATTTGACAAAGAGATAACTCGAGGAAGCGAGGTTACGTTCCTGGATTGATAATTAGGGAATTCTTAACCTACTAGAGCTATGCATTCTATCTTCTCGCTTTCAGCGGGTGGCGCGATCGGTACACCGCTTTAAATCATAATATTACATTTGTGGCCCCCGACTTCATTGTCACATTTGGCGCATCTTAATCGCCACAGCTTTAAAGAATAATATTACATATGACGCAGCCTTTAGCGCTATAAGTGGTGCTATCGGAGAACTTATAAGGTGTAAGTTCACAGTCTTAAAGCATAATATTACATTTGATACGGTCAATCTTTATTGCCACAATTAAGGCCAGTCTATTTTTTTGTATCGCTACATTGACGTTTAGGGTATCTACTGTTACGGGTCCAATAACTAGATCCAACAGGCCAGACTCATTTGAAATGCTAGCATTATTATCTTCTAGAAGAACGAGGTAGTCATGGGAAGGTACTGAAGAGAGTTCAGATGTTAAAAGGGTACAGAAATCATTCTCGCCTTCTTCCTCGGCTTCATTTGTGGGGGTGTAACAGGTGATGTTGGTTATTTTTCCATGTTTACCATCGATCCTTGCTCTCAGGAGCCTGGGTGTTGCTGGTGCGAATGAAAGGAGGGCCTTGCGTGCGGCACTGCTCAGCAATAGGCCAACGCCTCCTTGTTTCTAGGGACCACCAGACCAAAGCAGTGTGCGTCCTTCACCAATATAATCATCACTATCACCAGATAGATTTGTTTCAGTGATTCTAGCAATAGTAACTTTATGTTTCTTTAATTCCCTGGCTAATTGAAGCTTTGAACCGGGTTAGATCAGTGTCAGAACATTGATGTCACCTTGGTCAACGATATTCAGAGAGAATCGTCCACGGGTGGTCCGGGGTCGAGACGGGGTTTGAGATGATATATCCGAGGCTGAATTTCTGGTCCCATTCATAGCAATAGAAGTTTCAGGAGGAGGGCTGCCAACCTAACCGTCCCCAGATACATTTGGTTCTCTGGTGGCTATCCAGATATCCAGAGGCACGTTGAGGTCGTTCTTCATGCACCAATTTGCATGGGAACTAACTCCGAACGAGCGCCTAATGGACACAGAAAAAACTATATCGACCACTTTCTTATTGGTAAGAAATGGCAGACGTCACTTCTGCCAATTTGTATGGGAACTAGCTCCGGACGAGTACCTGATGTACACATAAAAAACCAGATCGACCACTTTCTTATAGGTAAGAAGTGGCAGACGTCGCTATGTGATGTGCGCGCCTTTAGGGGCGCTAATATCTTCGCACTGATATCTTAGGGGCGCTTGATGGCTACAGAAATCAGATTAAAGTTGTCAGCCCCGAGGAAGGTGAGGAAAGCTAGGCAACCACCTTATGACTGCAAAAAACTGTGTGACTTAGAAATTCAGTCGCAGTTTGTGTTAAAACTGACCAACGGATCTGGAATCCTGGATCTGCTGCGAGATGAAAGTCCAAAGAAAGCTTGGACTGCTATAAGGAAAACCTACAATGATACTGCCTACGAAACACTTGGTATGAAAAAGTCACCAAAGGACGAATGGATCTCCTTCAAATCTTGGGATCTAATCAATAAGAGGGCTGACAAGAAGAAATGTCTTCTCAAGACTCTTTCCCTTGATGTGAGACACCCTCTTGAACTAGAGTATATAATGCTTGATAAGACTATAAAGAAGAGCGTCCGTGCTGATAAACGCCGTAGCCTTGAACAGATAGCTCAGAAGGCTGAAGTAGCTACTAGACGGGGGCACTCACTCAGTGCAACGCATCACCAATGAGATAGATTGAAAACGTCCAAAGACAGATTGACTCGTCAAAGATGATTTTAGACGACTTCTTACTGACCCTGATAAAGTGAACGAAGCCTGGACGATGGATTTCGAAAAGTTGATAAATAGACCACAACAAGCTGATCCTCCAGATATAACAGACACGCCATTTCTAAATTTAGCCTTCTAAATGGCGCAAGAAGCTTTACTTGGGCTTTATAGACTTCGAGAAAGCTTTCGGCTCGGTGAATCGCCAAACGCTTTGGAAATTTCTCCAATACTACGGTATTCCTAACAAGCACATTCGAATCATTGAAACCTTCTACAAAGACACAGAAGGCTGTGTGAAGACAAGTGACGGGAGTACCTGTTACTTTCGCATCATGACAGGGATGAAACAAGGCTATTTGCTATCACCACTGCTATATATTCTTATCATTGATTGTGTCCACCGGACCTGTGACGGACATGGGATACAGTTAGATAATAAGAGACTCGGAGATGTTGATTTCGCTGACGCTATCAGCCTCCTAGAGTCCTGCAAACAAATGCTCCATCATTACCTTAACCAAGTCAGTAACGCTGTCGAACCTTTTGGCCTTAAGATAAATACCAACAAAACAATAAGTATGGAGAACACTGGATCTCCACTCGACCTACGATGCAATAACCAGACGATAGAGCAAGCTGTAGAGTTCAATTGCTTAGAAAGTACCATCCACAATTCAGGATCGTGTCAGCAAGAAGTCAAGTTAAGAATCGGACAGGCTAATGTATCTTTCAGGGAACTGTCTCAAATTTGGTGCAGCCAGAAGTACTCTTTCCGACTCAAGCTGAGACTGTTCAACAGCAACGTCCTCTCAACGCTTTGCTATGGTTCTGAAACTTGGCACATAGATCAAATACCTGAAAAGAAACTCCTCGCGTTCGAAAACATGTGTCAAAGGCGCATTCCAAATATCCACTGGTCCCAAAAAGTAACAAAAGCTACTATACGACAGAAGACATCTCAGCCACTGGTACCTTGGTCATCTGATCTGCATGCCCGAAACTCGACTACCGAAGGTTGTCCTTTAGTGGCGGCCACGTGGTACCAGAAGAAGAGGACGACCCAAAAACACCCTACGACCTCACAAACCTTAATGCCTCAATCAAACCTGAATGGGAAGATGTCTGGGTAGCTTCAGCGATGAGATATGACTGGCGACTCTTCTTGGATGTTCTAAGCGCCTCTGGAGGCAGAGGAGGATCTAGGGTCTAAGGTAAGGTTGAAGGCTTCCAGCACCCTCTAAAGCATTTTTATCATGCTCCTTCCAAAAATATTCAATCAAATTTTGAAATACCCATCTTTTTCAAAATAGTCTGAAGGTGAAATAGCTATGCCCGTATGGCTGACATATAACCCCAAAGTCTTGGAGAGGGATACTGAACACAATAAAAACAAACTATGTGTATAAGCCCCCACAGATTTTTAGAGGGATGCTGAACACAATCATAAGCACACTATCTGCTTGCTGGTTGTCAAAAGGGAATATCAGCAATATCTAAAGAATTGCTGAGGATATTAAGATCAAGCGTTCAAGGCTTGTTGAGGGGAATTTGAAGAGTGAATGGAGGGTAACCAGCCTCTTCGCCCTTCTTATGCGCACCCTTTCCTGAACACTCATCAAAATTTGAAATGGTCATTTTGTTCAAACTAGGTAAAATATCTACTAGATATGCCTCCAAAGATGCCATGCCCTTGTAACCCCAGCGCAAGGAATGTGAATTATCAAATTTACCCATTTTCTACTTGCAGGATTGGACATTACGAAAAGCAAAAGTTTTGATTCTGTCTGCATCCGAAAAAAAGCTATGGGTATTAGGGTGAAACTTTGAACAATCTTGAGGGGTATGTTGAACTAAATCAAAAGGCCCTATATGCATCCAATTTGTCAAAAAGGTGGATCTGCAATATCTTAGATTAAGGGTATTAGGTTGAAACTTTCAGGGCACGTTGAGGGGGATGTTGAAAACTGGTTTGAAGCAGATAATTTTGGAGACCACACTTTATTTCCATGACGATAAATAACAGTTCAAATAGTAATAAATCTTTTTAATAGACAGAGAAAAGTCACAAAAACTGGATATATCGGTCACATGTACAGTGACCGTCATCAGCAGAATTTTTTTTTCAATTTTTACTGTCTATTAAAAGGATTTATCTCTATTTGAATTTTTATTTATCGATTGGTTTGAAGGCTTCCAGCACCCTCTAATGCATATTTCATCGAGCTCCTTCCAAAACTAATCGATCAAGTTTTGGAATACCCATCTTTTTTCAAAATAATCTGGAGTTGAAACACCTATGCCCGTGTGGATGATGTATGTTCCACAGTTTTTGAGAGGGCACAATCAAAACAGACTATGTGTATTCTGGTTGTCAAAAGGGCGTATCCCCCCCCACTGAAAATACCTCCCGGAAAATAGCCCCCCTGGAAAATACTCCTCGAAGAAAATACCCCCCAGAAAACACCCCCCGTGGAAAATACCCCCCCTCATGAAAATACCCCCTGGAAAATAACTCCCGCGGAAAATACCCCCCCTCCCCCGTGGAGGCTTTCCAATTATGCGAATTTTCTTTGAATTTTAATTTTTTAATTATCGTACGGGGAAGAAATTTTGGTACTTGTGTATTATGCACCACTCACTCAATTTTAAGCTGTGTAAAATTTGAGAACACACAGGTTTTTTCGTTAGTTTCTTCGTTACTTTAGAAATAAATTTGGACTATAGATTTGCACATTAGGGGGGGGGGGTAAAATATAGCAGATCGGCGTGCAAAATGTGTTTGTTACAATTATTATGCATATTAGACAGATAGATTGATAAGTATATTTTAAAGCCCAATATACGGCCATGAACACACTAAAATCACATAAATGGAAGGCAGAAATAACATAAACTTTGACGAGCAATCATCATAAAACACTTAAATGAAACACTACATTAACCTGACAATAGTACTTAATACTTGGAAAAACGGTTATTGAACAAAAAACATTTAACACTCGAAAAAAAAAAACACTTAAATGAAACATTACATTTACTTTATACTGGGATTTTTTTTTTTTTTTTTCTTTTTTTTTTTTTTTTTTTTTTAGTTAACAAAAGTTCCAGATACCTTCTGTAATTTCTTAGTGTAATTTCTATTCTTCTGTAATTTTGTAGAGGCCATACACCTAGAAAGAATTGTTATCTAGCTTCAAACTGTCCAAATACTTTACCCCCCTCCTTTATGTGCAAATATATAGCCCAAATTATGTATTTCCTATATATTCTGTCACTAGTCTTTGTATAGTTTCGCGTTAAGCTGAAAAAAATAACGAAGAAACCGGTTTGTTCTCGAGTTTTACACAGTGCAAACTTGAGTGAGTGGCCCATAATGCACAAGTACCAAAACTCTTTCTCCCTACGGAAGTTAGAAAATTAAAACTCAAATAATTCTCAAATTTGGAAAGCCTTATGGCGGTATTTTCCGCAAGAGCATATTTTCCGGGAGGGTTTTTTTCCGGGAGGGGGATATTTTCTGAGAGGGGGTATTTTCCAAGAGAGGTATTCTCTGAGGGGGGATATTTTCTGGGGGTGGGGGGTAGTTGCCAGGAGAGGGGGGTAAACACCGTCCACCGTATTACAAATAAGAGGCACATCGATTCCCCCAAGAATGCATGAAGGAAGACATTTTGCCAGAGCGTCCAATGAACAGGGTTCGGAAAGTGACGGCGCCCTGTCAAGTACCTTGTTAACGGGAATGGGGTACTATAGTTAGAAATTTATAGAAATTATAGAAATTTATACTCAAAAAGTTTGGCCTCAAACGAGAGTTAATGCGTTTATACTGGGGTTGATGAAAAGCCAACTACAGGGGTAAACAGGATGGGAGCTTTAAACGTGGTCTAATATTCTTAAATTTATCGCTGAGAATACGGACAACTGATGGGTTAACACCTCGCTTTGCCATATGAATAAGCATGGAGAAATGAATAAAGGAATTGAACACATGTTCAACGTTTTAAAGCTCCCATTGAACTTTCTCCCAATGATTCAGCTTCAGCAAGGGCAGTAAAAACTTCTGTTAGAGCATGAGAACAACCAATATTAGCCTGAAAAGCGAAGTGATACGGGACAACGTAACATTAAACACTTAGTTCATCAATAAAAAGGAGTTCGAAATGTTTACAGAGACGTTTAATAGAGACGGTGACGCGACGGAACAGTGCAAATCAGTTTTTCCTTTTTTTGGGAATCAGAGTCAGATCACTAATGCAGAGCGAGGAAGGACCAATACCTTTATCAAATATCAATTGCATGAGAAGGCTGCATGAGAAGGCTGAAATGATGGACCAAAATATAATTTCCATCAAAGATGTCTACAGCATTCACCTTGTCTATCCCACAAGACTCTTTTTCTTTGAATCGAGATATGGCATTTATGACAGCTTCACATGTAACAACAAAATCAAGAACAGGAGATTCATCAATGAATTAATAAAACTCGTCACAATATTGCGACTCAAAAATAGGATCGCGCTCAGAAAATTCATTAAAAAATGAGATAACTATTCGGATAGACGAATGTAATCCAGGTCTGGCAAATTGGCGGATATAGTACGAGGTAATAGTTTCCACAGTATATCGGGTGAATTCACCCGATATACTGTGTATCGTATATCAGAATAAAATAGTTTGTATTTTAGATCAATGAAGGACAAGTTTCATAGCAAAGCATTTTTGATGCTTCTTCCATTCATTGACCATTCCTTGACGGGGGCGGTGGCATTCTCACCATAATTTGTACCAGAACTTAGCCCAATCACAAGCTACAGTCAGCACTAGGATTCCTGACCAACCGGGAACTTGGGTACTAGGATAGACTTTCTTAAGGGGAACTGCCCTTTTTCCAGCGATCAACAGAACATGGGATATTTCTGCAGAACAGATGGCAAGAGTCTAACGTCACTAATATCTTCAACCACCAGAAGCTCTGCTGTTAGAAGCACTATGCTTAGCTGGAACTGAAAAAGTTTTAATGTTGGCACTATTTTCCAGTAAACCAAGGCTATCGTTAGTCAGGAAATGCTCTTATAAACAAAAAATATCATGATTCTGAAGCATATTCTCAAGAATAAGTCTTTTCTTATTGAGACCACCATTATTGTTCCAAGATGGAGAATGTGAACCCCCATTTATCACACGGATTGTCCCTGTGGAAGAGTGGTCTGTGGAATCAAAGCGAGAGCACAGTTCAGGATTCTCACAATAAACAGCTATATGTCCTTGTTGATGGAATCTGAAACACTGTCTGGGCATGAATATGAATTCCTGAACAGCTAAATTCTCATATCTCACCTCCACAGGGTTTTTCAAAAGCAAATCCAGATCACTACATTTTCAAAGTAAATGTTACAGACACGTGACTTGTTACACTGCAAAGCTTTGACGCATTTTGAAATAATTTTCTCTAGATCTTTTTCGTTCATTTCCGTCGGTACGCCTTTCATTACACCGATGAAGATAGGAGATTTAACACAGGCCAAAACGCCAGGTTGTGACTTTTTCATCTGGGCAGCAATTGAGGATGCAGCGGGTTTTCTTTTCACGACAATTTTACATTCAAATGGGGAACGTTTCCCCTGTGAAATTTCATTTCCAGCTTCAGGAAATATTTTATCTACGAAATCTTTCCTTAACAGTGAAGATGAAGGATTGGACGGGAATTTTTTTAAAACAACAGCATAGGAAGGAGGCTTGGATTGCAGGGGTGCTATTCGAAGGGGACAGGGGTAGGCATTTGCCCAGTCCTTGTTTACCAGGGGGCCATGCTTCTACCGTGTTTTATTTGTCATTTATCAGCAACACGGTCAGCAGACTCCCTCAAATTAAGTTGGCTCTGTCGATTATTGTGAAATTACTTAGGGAAAATTTAGGAAATTTGAGCATACTAACTTAAAAAAAAGGTAGGAAAAGCTGCAACCAGAAAATTTCAAACATCTGGTATTAATATTGATACAACATTAGTCTGATTAGACACGGGCCAAAGTGAAAAGGTTTTTGGGGGATCGTTACTTGAAATACAGAGTCATCCATGAGAAAAAACAGTATTTGGAAAACAAATTAAGTAAAAATTTAAGTTTGAGGTAATTTTGTTTGACTTTTTGGAGAAGGGGGGGGGGGTACAGATTTATTCAACTTGTTCAATTGAATTTACCAATAAACTTAGACAAATTATTTGCCTTTCTCAATTTATCACTTAATCTTATTCTTATATTTCACATTCTTTATGTATTTTTTCCCGAGGCGGGGATACTTGAAGTTCTTACGAGGAGGAAGTTAGAGCAAAGATAAAACAATGAACGTTATATCTTATTAAAAAGTGTCAAATTTGACCGAATGTTACAAAATTTTCACGTTTTTAAGTTTGTTTTTTTATTAGAGGTGGAGTCAAACATATAGTTATAAATGTTGAGTAAAGTGTTTTGTCAAATGAGTCAAATGTGGGGTTGAATTTATATATGGAGTCAAATAAGTCAAAATTGAATTCAAAAGGGATTTGATGAAATGAGCTGAACAAGAAATTAACAAAAAAAGGTTTGTGTTGGTTGTGAAATATTTTTCCAGGGAATTCAGTGGTGAATTTTGTTTGTATTAAGCAGCCCCTTAAGTTTAGCAGATATGGGTTCCTTTGGGTTTTTTTTCTTTTATTATATAGCGCCTTTTCATCTTTTTATTTTACTTTCAGAGTAAACAAAATTTAGTTTATGCGGTTGTATGGTACCCGGGTTGCACTTCTTAGGAACTAAAATTACTAATTTCGGTGCTAAAAAAATTCAAAGGTACCTAAAAACTCGATTCTTAATGATAATTCGGAGCACATGAGCTTCAATAAGGTAATCTAGATGATAAGATAGAGCCTCCATTTAAGGAGGACACCAGTAAAATATTTACTTTCTAAAACCGTTATACTGATAAAAGAGAAGGTTTATATATAAGAAATCAGGAGAAAAATCTCAATTGACGAACGACACAAAATCCCCTCTCCCCACAAGAATGTTACGTCGAATATTAAATATTTTGTACTGAATACCTAATGTTCGTACTAATGAATAAATATTTAATTAGTAGTATTTCAGTAGTTTTTTACTCCCTTAATGAAGAGTTTCTCCCTTCTTTTATGGTGAGCATCTTGTGCTCAAATAAGCGTTACTCAATTCTGTACTAATAAGTGGCATAGAGAACCACATTGATTAGTACATCGCATGAACAGCTATAAAACAATGTCTAACAATTTTTTTAATATCTTGGTCGCCGTTCATTAAAATCCTCATGAAAATCCTCCGTTAGCTAGTTTAAACCCCAGGCCAGCAAATTTTCATCCAAATTTATCAATTTCTGTGACTAATTGCTGCGAAACTAGAGCTGGGTTCGAGTTTCCGTAGTCAAGAAAGTGAATCTATTTAGCTGTCAGATTATCAATCCACCACTTAGATATATCCGGAAAAAGTTGCTTCTGCAACATCTTCAGTTTCTGAATCATTAATATCAAGCAATCACCGTCGAATACTACTACAACTACTACTACTACTACTACTACTACTACTACTACTACTACTCAACTACTAATAACTCACCGCAGCACCAAGCCGTCTGAGGCCAACACAGCTACGCACGATCCTCCTCCACCCCAATCTCCCTTTTTACACCCGCCCACGAAGTTCCCATTTCCTTTAAATCTTTCTTTATGACGTCCTCCCACCCCAGACGGGGACGATCTGCTTTCCGTTTAGCCCTAGATGGTTGGCCGAAAAGAACAATCTTCGGCAATCTGTCATCCTTCATCCACACAACCTGCCCTAACCACCTCAACGTTTCTTTCATTATAGCCCTAGAGAGCGGTATTGAACCACATTTTTCGTATAGCCTATTGTTTGAAATACGGTCAGTCAGCCGGGTACCCAGAACAATCCTTAAGCAATTTCTCTGGAAAACATCTAGCAAATCTTAATCCGTTTTTCGGAGCGTCCATGCTTCAGAGCCATATTTGACCACTGTCATCACTGTAGCTTCTAGTATCCTAATCTTGGTTTGCAGACTTGATCTTCCTATTCTTCCAGACTTTTTTTAACTGTGAAAAAACACCCTGAGCATTGGCTATTCTAATTTTAACATCTTCACAGCTCCCAGAGTCCTTCCTAATAAAACTGCCAAGATAAATGAAGCTGCCCAACTGTTCTATATTTTCGTAACCCAACTACACTTATTCATCTTCACTTATTTTTACCCTTAGCGACTTGGTCTTCCTAAAATTAATATTCAAACCTATTCTTACACCCTGAATTCGCAAAACCTCTAAAACTTCATTTATTTTGCTCACACTTTCCTCTAGGAAGCTTAAATCATCAGCATAATCCAAGTCCAGGAGATTTTTTCCTCCCCATTTGATTCCGTGGTCTCCCATTGCCTTTCCTGTGCTCCTTAAAACAAAATCCATCAAAATAATCCATATAAAGGGGGATAGAACACAGCCCTGCTTAACTCCTGATTTAATACAAAACCAGCTGCTAACCTCATTTCCTACCTTAACCACAGCAGTGTTATTCTCGTACATAGCACTAATCACTTTAATGTATTTGTCTGGTATACCATACAAGGATAAAACCTTTACTAAAGCTCTTCTATCAACAGAATCGAACGCTTGCTCGTAATCTATAAAACTGAGGATCAAAGATGTTTGAAAACTCAGGCACTTCTCAATTATTAGCCTAAGAGTGAAAATTTGGTCGACACATCCTCTACCTTTTCTAAAACAGCACTGTTCTTCTCTTAAAACTTTGTCTACGGCATCTCTCAGTCTATAAAGTATCATAATACTAGGTAATTTCCCACTTACAGAGACCTGACTAATGCTTCGGTAATTACCAGACTCACTTTTATTACCTTTCTTATAAAGCGGCTTAATTAAGGTTTTTCTAAAATCGTTAGGTACTTCCCCTTTTTCAAAAATAATATTCATAATCTTCAATAACTTATTTCTGACCTCAGAGCCACCATATTTAAGAAACTCATTTACCACCCTATCAGAACCTGGAGCCTTATTATTCTTTAATCCTTTTAGTACTGTTGCTAATTCCTCCTCACAAAACAAATCTTCCTTCACATCCAAAGTATCACAAACTTTTTCATTTTCCTCTATATTTTTTCCTGCAACTCTATCTCAGTTAAGCAACTGCAAAGTTTGAAGTTTGCTCTGCAAAGATGGTGACACTAATGTCACTACTTTTATCACCATAACTCTCCAGTCTTGCCCCTTGACCTCAGAAAAATCAAGAAAATGGATTTAAAAAAGGGTAGGCTAAACAAGTAGGGGCATTACACATTTAGAAGTCAAACTATTGTGTATACTTTCTTTCAGGTGTGTAATTAAGCATTTGAATAAACCATCACCAACGTTCCGTTTTCTTCGAATGAATTGTCGTTCCCTCAGATCGAGCAAGCAGGAAACGAGACATCCTGAGGAACCACTATGCCTGTCGTAGGTCTGTCGGAGTCTAAGTTTCGGCAAGATACGTCTCAATTTGAAGAGCATAGTCGGTCCAGCGGGCTCACGAAATCTCTTCGTCCTCTCTGGATCAGCCATCCCAACCAAAGCTAGTAAATATCTTGCGCAAGTGACAGCAAACGGCAAGCCCAAACAGTCACTCAATGCTTCATATTATGAAAAGCAATTGTGGCTGGAGTACTCTGTCCAGGATGATTCTGCTTACTGCTTCTGCTCCTAAAGCTTTCGTGGCACGTCTATTCTTCCCGGGCAAAGGTACGGATCCAGACAATCCATAGATGTCGGTGTGAGAAGATGGAAAGACAGCTGTAAAGTTCTCGAACCGAAAACTAGAAGTGACCGCCACAAAAATAGTGCAGTTTTAGAACGAAGTTCCAAGGTATATAAACCAACAAACCAAAAAGATTCAACCAATGCCGTCTGTTTGAATGACAGAGAGAAATCAAGAAATCAAGGAAAATAGAGAGGACGTAAAAGCCTTATTAAAAGAAACAGCTCTATTGGGGTGACTTGGCACTGCCTTTAGGGGGCACGACGAAACAGAACCTTGGACAAAAAGGGATTTTTCGTCGAGACATGCAATCTTCCTGCAGAGTACTCTCCTACTCTCGTCAACAAGAAGCAGAGACGATATTGTCACTGCACATCCCATGAACGCCAGAATTACCTTATTTCGGTGATCGGTTCCAGGCTTCAGCGCACGATAGTGCAAGAAGTACAAAGTGTCAAATACATTACCTTTCTGGTTGACGAAACGAAGGACAATTCGAAGAAAGAGTAGCTCGCCATTCTTTTTAGGTATTTCGACGAATGAAATGTAAAAGAAAGACCAATTGAATGCTATCAAATGAAGAGCCTTGATGCTGAAAGTCTAGCAAGTTTCACTCAAGGTACAGTGTTGGGGTTCTATCCCTGTTTCTTTTCTTTTCAGATAAATGACCTGTTTTCATTCCGTAACTACATTTGCTTAGATTTGCCTATAGTATAATGACAATTTAAAGTCTCGTTGCCAAGCTATAGTCTTTTTGCAATAAGTAAGCTTTGAATTAAATTCCATTTTGGACTTTCTGGTTTGAGTCATTGAAAGATAAAGCTAAGAAAAAGCAGAATGGGTTTTGAATGGGGATTCAGAGGATCTTTGAGTTAGTCTACATTTATACCCCGTTCGGGAAGCATATTTTTTGGTTGTTATATGTGACTGTTTGGAAGAATACAAGTAAGATATTTTCTACAAATAGTGTATTAATGTTCCCGGAACCCAGGCAGGGTAGGAACAGAGTTACGAGATACTGTCATTATTATATTGACAGGGGGGTTCGTTACCTCAAGGAGAGATTTAGAGATTTTTAGTGGTGACCCGGGTTTGGGTACACCGTTGGGCTTAGAATTTGGCCATTAGACCGCTCGATCACGTTATCATACCTGGGGGCAGGGTATATTGTAAATCCGGTAGTACCAAACCCGATACTTCCAGAACCGGTGTGGTAGACGCGGGCATCCCATTATAATTTGGTGCCGGGGCTTTACCCTCCAATATGTGGTGACACCCGTACATTTCCACGCCAATACTGGTGGCATTTTGGCTTAGCACTATAACACTGGTGGCATCGTGGCCTATTGGTATAATATTGGTGGCTATCAACCCAAACATTGGTGGCAGCAAGAAAAGGTCCTATCAGTAAACCTGATAGTAAAAGAATTCCGCTTTTTCGAAGAGACAAGTTAATTTAGCCTACAGAGTAGCCTATTGTGATTACATATAAAGAAAAAAAATACGGAATCAATTAATAGAATTATGAAGATCTATTATGGGCTATGCCTTGTTAGATCATAATAGAAAAATTAACGAATCAATATATCGTGCAACTAATTAGTGTGTAAAAATATAAGGCTAATAGACACGCAGCAATTTTTCGCCAGAAACCGGAAGTTACATGGATAAAAGAGTTTTCATTTAGACTGAAGAATTATTTTGAAGTTAACAGAATTTTGAAATAATGTCAGACAGAGACAAGATTAACTCAAGACCGAGAAGGGCGAGTGAAGCCCATAGAAAAAGTAGGAAAATAGACAGAAAGGCTAATATGGAGGCCTTTGAGAGAGAGCAACGAGAATATAAGGAAAAAAATGCAGGCGGATAAAGATGAAATTAGAAAGAATAGAAAAGAGGACGAAAGGGCTAGAGTATCCTATAAAGGAAGAGACAAGGAAGAAATAATATGTAAAAAAACAAGACAAATTCACCCCTCAAAGGCTGTGCCAAATGAAGAAGAGTTGCAGGTTAGAGATAATACAGATATGGAACGAATGAATTTAGAAAATGAATTAGGAAGATATAATGACAGAAGGAATCAAAGTTGTCCGAATAGCAGGAGTAGGAGAAGCTCAAAGTCCAGTGGGGGTTCACGAAAAAGTACTCATGTAGATATGACATAATATTTATTAAATTACATGAAAGAGATAAAGGAAGAAACAATAGCCAAAGAGCAAAAAGAGGAGAATGATAGAAAAGAAAGAGAGAAAGAAAGGAAACTGTCATAATACAGATGAGAAAGTAACCTATAAAAGAACAAATTAGGCTATAGCCCATAATAAAGGAAACATTGACGAGTTCGTGAAATCACATAAAATAGAAAGAAAATTAAACGGAAAATTGACCGAAATGGTAATTGACTCAGGGAGTGAGCAAACTTTTGTGCGAATGGACCTAATTAAAAATACGGAAATAGACCATAAAAATAATATTACAACAGTGTGTTATTATTGAGATAAGCACTAATGCCCGTCTGCTTGGGTAAGAATAGAAATTGCAAGGAATGACGGTACAATCCAAAGAAAAATGATAAAAGTAGGCTTAGTACCTACTCTAGCAGTGGATGTTTTAGTAGGAGGAGACTTTGGAGATATCGGAAATACAAATTTCCAGAAAATGGAAAACTTGAGAACATTTTTAACGAGTGGGAGACACCGAAAAAATTTCCCAAAATGAAACACTGATTGTACCAGAGAAAAATGGGACGAAATTTATTGTACGTGCTTTTCCTCACAAAGTTCGGGAAATTTTAGTACAATATGAAACACCAAATGTCAGAATTCAGTTCCCATTTGATGACGAAATATTTCTTTCTGCGTTAAGAATAAAGAAAACTAAGAGGCAGGCAGAAAAGAGATATTAAACGGAGCTACAATAAAGTAATGCAGTCAAAGATGGTAGACACACCAGATTTAACGATGATTTATTATTTTGCGCCATGAAAAAAATTGAGAAAAGTGAAAAAGAACAAATAAATGCAAAAAAGAGACGACATTTGGAGATTCAGCCTGCAGTAGCGAAAAATAAAAAAAGTTGGATGGGCTGTGCTTTGATAACATAAACAATAGGGAGAAAAATAAATGTTGGATGGGCTGTGCCTTGATAACATAAATAATAGGGAGGGGAAGAGGTCAAAGACCCATGGGGAATAAAACAAGATGGTTACAAAATAGAGATGAATGACCTACAACGGGTTGGGGGAAAGTTGGGAGATATTGAATTGCGAGTCGGATTGGAAAAATTTCGAAAGGAATCTGAGATTAGTATTATCAACTCAAAGATAGGTCGATCCCTTATGAGGGGAGGAATACCTTGGGGAAGATCCCCTGCGGGAAGTCGTGAAAGATAGCCCTTTTCCTCAATGCACAACTGGCGGACAAGTTGTGATCCCTTTAGCGAGGTTTTGCCTCTCTGATCTGGAGTCCTTGGGGGATACTCTCTCCCAGTCACTTCACATTTCACCCAAACCTTTGTCCAGTAGCCCTACTCATAATTTTTGCTCTTCATGGGAACCGACAATTATTGCCGCCAAATTGTATTCAGTGGGAGATGTATCTACGTTTCATCTTCAATTAGCATCAACGCATATTCTGCATTTGATTATCCCAGGGGAGGGAACCCGGAAAAAAGGTGATTCATGGTTCGCTAAAAATTTTACTTCATTCCCAATACCCTTATCGTTTTCACGAACCTTTGCATGTTCGGCCTTAGATTATTTCAAATTATGCCAAGGGGCAATTTACTTTTTTACTGAGATGTGGGGTAAATCCACAGATGGAAATTAAGAGGCTAGTGCAGTCAATTTTTCATGATGGCCGGCATCATCAAATGTGCCAGAAACTGATTCTCTGCTCCTCTCAAATGTAAATTCGTGAGAGCGAGGAAATTTTTGTTTTTGATTGTGCTGTGCACAATCATTTTCCACGAATCCTGGGGACTTCAACTTTCAAAACCTAATGCGGATGCTATACGATCTAGACCATGGTGGTTCTACAGTAGAGAACATGTAGATGACGACCGATCCAGAGCCAAGCGGTGGAAGTAGTAGCACAGACACTGATGGAAGAGAGAAGGCAAATGGATTTTGTAAAGTTGAAGTTATGTGTTTATGTTTGTAAGGGTGGACCAAGGTAGCACGTGGGCGGTCATTTATCTTACGGGGGGAGGTGTTGGGGTTCCACCCCTGTTTCTTTTCCTTTCAGATAAATGACATGGTTTTGTTCCGTAAAACCCTTTGCTTAGATTTGCCTATAGTATAATGACAATTTAAAGTCTCGATGCTAAGCAATAGTTGTTTTGCAATAAGTAAGCTTTGAACTAAATTCTATTTCGGACTTCCTGGTTTGAGTCATTGAAAGATAAAGCTAAGAAAAAGCAGAATGGTTTTTGAATCGGGATTGAGAGGATTGGTTGGGCCAAGCAAAGGTCCGCCCCCATGCATAGTTTGTGTACAGAATATTATATTTGAGTTAGTCTGCATTTAGACCCCGTTCGGGGAAGCATATTTTTTGGTTGTTATATTTGATCGTTTGGATGAATACAAGGACAAACTGTGTATTGATTTTACCGGAACCCAGGCGGGCTAGGAACAGAGTTACGAGATTCCGTCATTATTATATTGACAGGGGGGTTCGTTACCTCCAAGGAGAGAGTTGGAAGATTTTTAGTGGTGACCCGGGGTTGGGTACACCCTTGGGCCTTAGAATTTGGCCATTAGACCGCTCGATGACGTTATCATACCCGGGGCAGGGTATACTTTAAATCGGGTAGTACCAAACGCTCAGAAAAAGCAGAATGGGTTTTGAATGGGGATTGAGAGGATTGGCTGGGCCAAGCGAAGGTCCACCCCTATGCAAAGTTTGTGTACACAAAATTATTTTTGAGTTCGGCTGCACTTAGACCCCGTTCGGGGAAGTATATTTTTTGGTTGTTATATATGACCGTTTGGAAGAATACAAGTAAGGTATTTTCTACAAACTGTGTATTAAATTACCCGGAACACAGGCAGGGTAGGAACAAAGTTACGAGATACCGTCATTATTATGTTGACAGGTGGGTTCGCTACCTCCTAGGATAGAGTTAGATATTTTTAGTCATTTGAAAAGATAAAGCTAAGAAAAAGCAGAATGGGTTTTGAATGGGGATTGAGAGGATTGGCTGGGCTAAGCGAAGATCCACCCCTATAGTGCAAGAAGTACAACGTGTCAAATGCTTTACCGTTCTGGTTGATGAAACGAAGGACAATTTGAAGAAAGAGCAGCTCGCCATTCTTTTTAGGTACTTCGACGAAGGAAATGCAAAAGAAAGACCAACTATCACATGAAGAGCCTTGATGCTGAAAGTCTAGCAATTTTCACTCAAGGTACAGTTTTGGGCTTCTACCCCTGTTTCTTTTCTTTTCAGATAAATGACCTGTTTTCGTTCCGTAACTACATTTGCTTAGATTTGCCTATAGTATAATGACAATTTAAAGTCTCGTTGCCAAGCTATAGTCTTTTTGCAATAAGTAAGCTTTGAATTAAATTCTATTTTGGACTTCCTGGTTTGAGTCATTGAAAGATAAAGCTAAGAAAAAGCAGAATGGGTTTTGAATGGGGATTGAGAGGATTGTCTGGGCCAAGCGAAGGTCCACCCCTATCGAAAGTTTGTGTACAGAATATTATTTTTGAGTTAGTCTGCGTTTAAACCACCGTTCGGGGAAGCATATTTTTTTGGTTGTTATATGTGACCGTTTGGAAGAATACAAGTGCAGTATTTTCTACAAACTGTGTATTAATTTACCCGGAACCCAGGCAGGGTAGGAACAGAGTTACAAGATACCGTCATTATTATGTTGACAGGTGGGTTCGTTACCTCCAAGGAGAGAGTTAGAGATTTTTAGGGGTGACCCGGGTTTGGGTACACCGTTGGGCCTTAGAATTTGGCCATTAGACCGCTCGATCACGTTATTATACCATGGGGCAGGGTATACTATAAATCAGGCAACACCAAAACCGATATTTGCAGAACCGGTGTGGTAGACACGGGCATCCCATTATAATTTGGTGCCGGGGCTTTCCCCTCCAACAAGTGGTGACACCCGTACATTTCCACGCCAATACTGATGGCATTGTGGCTTAGCACTATAATACTGGTGGCATCGTGGCCTACCGGTATAATATTGGTGGCTATCAACACTAACTATAAATATTGGTGGCTGTCAATCTTACGGGCAAGTTAATTGACAGGTTAACGTATCGTGAATTTCATCCATCATCGATCGAGAAAAATAGTTAAAAATTGGATTTAGAATAATTTTTGAGTCGCTCATTATTTCATAACCGCATATACCGTTTTATTATTCAATAGGCAAAACTCCAGTCCTAATCAGTGCCAAAGTCTGTCACCAGTATATATACAGTCTGTAACCACAATTACGATGTTATTATAATAAATTTTACACTGCAATATAATCTGATTATAAAAAGAAATTATAGATCTTAACTGACCACAAGCTTCAAAACATCCAAATAATGATGCTGTTTCAAATACTGGCCAAACAATATAAACTTGTTTAGATTTTAACAGGTCAAAGAGTGACAAAGTACTCACAATATCCAAAGCCTCACGGTCGAGGAAAGCCTCCTTACACTCTCTGAAGCAGTTCCAATTCCCTTAAGTCTTTCATTACGATATCTTCCCCGGGACGGCCTGCTATTTTTTCGCTCCTAGACGGTTAGCCGACAAGGACATCTCAACCTTTCTATCACTGTAGTCAGATGGATACCCAAAATAACCCTTAGACAATTTTTTCTGGGAAAACAACTAAAATTCCTCCACCGTCCTTCGGAGTGTTCACGTTTTCAGACCCATGCTTTACTTTTGTCATCACTATGGCCTGCAATATTCTGATCTTGGTGCAAAGTGCTTATCTTCCTATTCTTCCAAACTTTTTTCAACTATGAAAAAAACCCGGGCCTTGGCTATTCTAATTTTAACATTTTCACTACGCTCACCGTCTTTAACAATAATTCTCCAAAAGTAAGTGAAGCTGATCATTTCATCGATCTTTCGCTACCCAGCAACACCTCTTTACCTTCGCTTATCTCAGTCTTAGCAAGTAAATCTTCTTAACGTTAATGTTCAAACCTATTCTTGTGTCCTGAACTCTCAATATTGCCACAGGTTTATTACTTTTGCTAACATTTTCATCAGGGATGCCCAATTAACCTGCATATTTAAGCCTAAGAGAGTGTTACTTTCCCTAGTGACTCAGATGAATTTTACTTACAGTTACAGGAGCAAATAGACAGGGTACCAGGTAGAAATATGATGCCATTACTAGGAGATTTTAACGCCAAGGTCGATAGAAATAGGGATAGATGATATCCTAGCCTAGGTAAATTTAGTATAAGAAAAGAAAACAGTAATGGATACAGAGTCTTGCAATTTTGTAGGTATAACAATCTAGTTATAACCGATGAGGTGTTTGGTCATAAAGGGCTCATAAGTTAACATGGTATTCACGTGATGATAAGACAGCAAACCTTATTGATTATGTTATAGTAAACCGAAGACTGACAGGATCAATACAAGATACTAGGGTATATAGGAGTGCTGTTATTGATGTTAAAAGTAAAGATCACCATCTAGTGGCTTAAGGGTTAATTTAAAGCTGAAATATCGGAAGGGTAACTACCTCCCGGGAAGTTATGGTGTTGGTAGACTCCAGGATGAGAATTTGTGAGAAACTTTCCACGAACAGTTGAATGCTAAACTTGAAAGTTTAAAATTCGATAATGTTGAAGATGGTTGGAATAATTTTAGAAAAATAATTTGTGAAGTTGCAAAAGGTGTATTAGGGAAGAAAGCTAGAACTGCAGCTAAGAATATTAGTGAAAAAGCTTTATGTTTAATAGAAAAGGGAAAGGACTTGTACAAGAGTTATCTGAGTGATAGATCGTATGAAAACAAAAGAAATGTAAAGAAAGTGGAGAAAGCATTAAAATATGAACTAAGGAGGTGTGAAGTGGAGGCCATGGATAAAATTGTCGAGGATCTTGAAGATGCAGCTAGATAGCATAACAGTAAAATATTGTACTGGCACGTTAACAAATTGAGAGGGAGTAGTCAATCCGGACTTGGCCCAGTTAAAGATAGGAATGGGGTCGCAAAAAGCGATAAGGAAAAAACTAAAGAGAGATGGGTCAAACATTTTGAGAATTTTCTTAACCGAGATAGAGTTTCTGGAAAAAATATAGAGGAAAATGAAAAAGTTTGTGATACCTTGGATGTGAAGGAAGATTTGTTTTGTGAGGAGGAATTAGCAACAGTACAAAAAGGATTAAAAAATAATAAGGCTCCAGGGGCTGATAGGGTAGTAAATGCGTTGCTTAAATATGGTGGCTCTGAGGTTAAAAATAAATTACTGAAGATTATGAATATGATTTTTGAAAAAGGGGAAGTACCTAGCGATTTTAGGAAAACCTTAATTAAGCCGCTCAATAAGAAAGATGATAAAAGTGAGTGTGGTAATTATCGAGGCATTAGTCTGGTCTCAGTAGGTAGTAAATTACTTAGTAATATGATACTTTATAGACTGAGATATGCCGTAGACAAAGTTTTAAGAGAAGAGCAGCGCGGTTTTAGAAAAGGTAGAGGATGTGTCTACCAAATTTTTACTCTTAGGCTAATAATTGAGAAGTGCCTGAGTTTTCAAACACCTTTGGTCCTCAGTTTTATAGATTAGAGCAAGCGTTAGATTCTGTTGATAGAAGTGCTTCAGTAAAGGTTTTATCCTTGTATGGTATACCAGACAAATACATTAAAGTGATTAGTGCTATGTACGAGAATAACACTGCTGCGGTTAAGGTAAGGAATGAGGTTAGCAGCTGGTTTTGTATTAAATCAGGAGTTAAGCAGGGTTGTGTTTTATCCCCCTTTGTATGGATTATTTTGATGGATTTTGTTTTAAGGAGCACAGGAAAGGCAATGGGAGACCACGGAATCAAATGGGGAGGAAAAACTCCTGGACTTGGATTATGCTGATGATTTAAGCATCCTAGATGAAAGTGTGAGGAAAATGAATGAAGTTTTAGAGGTTTTGCGTGTTCAGAGTGCTAGAATTGGTTTGAAAATTATTGTTAGGAAGACTAAGTCACTAAGGCTGGGAATAAGTGAAGATGAAAAGGTGACGTTGGGTAATGAAAAGATTGATCAGGTGGGAAGCTTCACTTACCTTGGGAGTATTATTAGTAAAGATGGTGGGAGCAGTTAAGATGTTAAATATAGAATAGCCAAGGCTCAGGGTGTTTTTTCACAGATAAAAAAAGTCCGGAAGAATAGGAAGATAAGTCTGCAAACCAAGATTAGAATATTAGAAGCTACAGTGATGAGAGTAGTCAAATATGGCTCTGAAACATGGGCGCTTCGAAAAGCGGATGAAGATTTGCTCGATGTTTTCCAGAGAAATTGCTTAAGGATTGTTCTGGGTTCCCGGCTGACTGACCGTATTTCAAACAATAGGCTATACGAAAAATGTTGGTTCAATACCGCTCTCTAGGGCTATAATGAAAGAAAGGTTGAGGTGGCTAGGGCACGTTGTGCGGATGAAGGATGACAGATTGCCGAAGATTGTTCTTTTCGGCCAACCATCTAGGGCTAAACGGAAAGCAGGTCGTCCCCGTCTGGGGTGGAAGGACGTCATAAAGAAAGATTTAAAGGAAACGGGAACTTCGTGGGCGGGTGTAAAAAGGGAGCCTTTGAATAGAATGGGGTGGAGGAGGAGCGTGCGTAGCTGTGTTGGCCTCAGACGGCTTGGTGCTGCGGTGAGTTGTAAGTAGTAGTAGTAGTAGTAGTAGTAGTAGTCTATTATACTGAGAACTAAAGGGGTTTAATATGAATTTTTGTTTTTCAAATACGAATTCCGTTTTTCATATATAAAAATAATAAGCACAATAGCTGTGTTTTGATCGCCGTTTTGCTAAAAATCTGTTTTTGATGACCGACAAGTTCTCCGTTGTGCTTATTTCCCTTTTTGCTCGCGTAAAACTCTGAACGGTGACCGGGGATGTCAAATGTCTACGGCGAAAAGCAATAGAACGTCGAACTTTGAGTAGAAGGACGTCGGGAGTTACCATTGGAATCAGTTTGGATAGAATTTAGACAATAAAATGGACAAGCATGAGCCAGAAGCCTTACAATATGAAAATGGATACTTTCAAGTAAAAGGTGAAGGTTTGAAGATACTTTCAAGCATGAAAAGTATTAGGAACAAGACAAAAAAAAAGGATTGACCCTTGACTTTTAGGGAGAATTAAGTGTAACTAGTTGATTAGTTATAGGCTAATTTAAATTTGCCTGTGGCATAAAATGACTTAAGTTCTGCTCAAAAAGAAGCAGGATATTGTCAAAATTAGCCTAATAAAAGATACAGTATGAAAATGAATTAACTTTGCAATCGATTAAATTTATAGCCAATAGTTAAAATTTGCCTTATTATAAATATCCGCATCAGTTTTAGGGCTTTAGTGTCGGAGCTAACATAGATTAAACTTGATTCTATCACCTGTTGAAATATTACTCCTGGCCTTCAACTGAATTATCAAGGTGAGATTTTAGACTAGGCTGGTTTAAATGCTAGATGATGGCCTTTTTACTATCTTGGAAAGTAGTTAAGCTGGCTAATAAAACTTCAGGTTTAGATCTTGAGTCCAAATTTGGCATCAATTGAAGGGAGACACCCCCTCCTCCTTTAACTTAAAAAAAACCTTTTGGGCAATATTTTTCATGAATAATACCTCTTTTGGTATTTCTCTAGAACAAAAACCTAAAATTTCACCCCCTGTCGACTGCAATTTATAAATTCCGCACAACTTTAGCCGTCCATGCTTAATTCCTATTTTAACTGAAGAACGCCGGGCGGTCTCAGAAACGTCCACCATGCAGTAAAAACGAAATTAAGCACTTGAACGTCCAACGTTGTCAGTTCAACTGCTTCACTGAACGTTGATCAAAAGCGCAGCTAATAACAAAGGTTTATCCTCGCGGTCCAAGCTACAGTAGTAGGTTTATCAGAGACAAAAAAAAAAAAAAAACAGGGAACACTAGCCTTAAGGGCTATAACTTGTTGAACATATTTAAAGTTAACCCTTAAATTTAACTTTATAATGGGAAATAAATAAATTTTGTGTAGTTTGGAGCTGTTTAGTTTTTAAAAGTCTACTTTAGTGCTCTTTCAGTGGCTAAGAAACCACAAACGTTTTCAACCTTTAAAGTAGGACTGATAGAAAAGTATATTTGTTCCCACATGTGTCTTCATACAAATATGTACACAGAAGGGAAAGAGCATCGGGGCAAAATCCCCCGACGAAATAATCTTAGTTTTCTCAAGTTCCTGGTTACCCTTTATTCAAATTACTAAATAAAATTGGTTTTATTAGCATTTTCTTACCAACAGTTTTTGTGAGCGTGCTTGTCAGAACATACATACTGGAGTGTATTTTGTTGTGTTTTTACGACTTCAGTTTGATATAATACCAACTTTACTTCGGAGACCTTTAACCCCCCCCCCCCCATAAATTCAAAAATATGTAGCAAAATGAAGGTTTCTCAGTACCTTGACTAAATTTTCAGGATATAAGGATAAATAACTGTCAAGATATATCATAGCCCGTCTCTAGCGGGATAAAGTAAACTTACTACTTTTCAGTGAATCACTGAGAATAAAGGACTACTTTCCAACGATTCTGTGTTGAAAGTTTCTATTAATTTATTAATCTGCGATGCATTATATAAAAGGCCGTATCCAGGAAGGATAGAGGATTTGAACCCCCTGAAATGTTTTTCCGACTCATAAGAGCGTAACAAAAATGAATATAAACAAATTTTTGATGCATTCTTTAAAGTTTTTCTTGTAACCTCTCCCCTCCTCAAAAAAAAAATTTGTATAACCCCGCCTGGAAAAATAATCCTGGATAAAACTTGATTATATGGCATATTTTTGGGAATACTACTTGTATTATTCCTCCAATAAATGTTTTTTTTTTCTACAAATGACAATACCTTTTTAAAACCTGTGTGGTTTTGAAACAGTATATAGAATTTCACATACTGTAAAATTTTGAGTCAGAAAGAAGCATAAAGTTTATCGCTTACCACCCCTTTCCTTTCTTTGTGATAGCCCATTCATATTTTCTAGAGTAAATAATGAAAGGGCCATATTTTCACTTTTATAGTAATAGCTCCCATCTAAGTATTTATTGAAAGGTTAGTCTATTTTAAAAATGATTTCTTTCATAACATCATTACACACCAATAGGCCGCATTGAAAATCAAAATGGCTGCAGGAAAATATATTCTGCTTTGCTTGTCAATGTAAACAGCAACAATTTTTGGGTCAAATCTCTGCTTTCTACTTCTTGTAACCCCTGCTTCCGAGTTCACAGCAGGGCTGACATACATTTCTTGTTGTGGAACGCTGAATGACACTGCTGATGATGGAGTCTCGTTTTCATGATCGTGTACAGGTGCAGAAACAGTGAATCTTACTTTCGTCTCAGACGGTATAGATTCAACTTTAACTTGTTCTGTTGAGTCACTCGGAGAATCATTCTTTTCATCACTTGGAGAATCATTGATTTTCTTGCTTGTGCTAGGTTCTCCTTCATCAACGCCTTCTTTCATAGACTCGTCAACTGTGTCTTCATGTGCTTCCTCTTTAGTTAGTTGATCGTTGACTTCTTTGTTTTCAGTCTCCTTTTCAAGTTTTTTTTCTTGACTTTCTTGGTCCTTGCTTTCAGCTGAAGATATTTTGGTTCTTACTTCTTCTTCTGTTTCTTTGACAGGCTCTTCTTGTATCGGTTCAGGGTTATGAATCTCATTAGAAGAATTCTCAGGCTTCGTCAATCTTTCTGGAAGTTGAGTCTCAGCGAACAATCGGTTCTAAAAAAGAACCAAAAATATTTTAAAAGCTGCAATAACGAATGCAAAGAAGTAATATTTTTATTTATTACTGGTGATATTTCTAAATGTGAGCGACGTCTCCCTAGGTCTTTCTTGAAATTATCAAAAAAAAAAAAACTAAAAAAAATAGCAACAACACCGGGAGAGACTATCGCGGTAAAAAATCATGCAGAACAAGTGTCAAACATCCTGTGAGGTGGAAGAAGTGGCGTATCTGAATATAAAACTGGTAGCAGTGAGTGGGCAGCCTATAAAATAGTACTTGTTTAACCAAGCTTAAACAGAAAGTCTTTATTTTCTTAAAATACAGCATTACTGGCTAAAGAAAATACAATTCTCTGAGCTTTATTTTGTTGCAAAAATAATGCAAAATTTATTCTGTATGGGATTCTTTTGTTATCAGAATTTTTGCCTCTAAATTCTTGTTGATACCTGTGTAGACCCTTGGCACATAGTTTTCGCTTTTTTTAAACTTAGCTTAACAATGCAATATTGTCTACGATTAATCAGCTCAAAATGATCCAACGATCAGAATCGTCACAAGCTTACCTAGTCAGTGCAAAATCATACGTCTGTGAGCATCAAGGAGGATGGTTGAAGCAAGGCTGTACCCAGAGAGGGGTTAGGGGGGGTTTGAATCACCCTTCCCCCCCCCCGGAAATTTTTTTTTGACTCGTAAGAACGTAACAAAAATGTATATAAACAAATTTTGTGTGCGCTTTTTGAGTTTTTTTGTGTAACCCCCCTCCTCCCCCGAAAGAAAATCCTTGAGTGAAACCCCCTCCGAACAAAATCCTGGGTATGGTTGTGTTGAAGTAAAGAAATAGATTTGTAAGTGCATATTAGCCTTTCTTATTATTTTGTTTAAAATACATCCTAACCTGTCCTAACCGCCTTAACCTTTTTTATATGTCTTATTTAGATGCTAATAATATTTAAAAGAAAAATATTGGCGGAATAGAAAATCACTGAGCCGAGATTGAGTGAATCTTATTATTTAATTTTTTCCTTCAATATTCTCTTTGAGCATTCACCGAATACGGTTCCTACTTCTCGGAAGGGAGGTTCCATCAAAACATCAGCATCACTCTTTTTCTTATCTTACTTCATGTTTATCAAGTCTGGGTCAAGAATCTATGTATTTCTTAGTTGTTTATTATGAGTCTTGAATTGCAGTATCTGTGTTACTTTTGCAAATAGAGAGTCGAAGACCCTTCAAAGCAAAAATCTGAGGTAAAACAAGAACCATTTGTGCGTTACTCTCCAAGTCTGGTCATCCTATTTTGTATATCCCTGGTTTTGAAGCTTATGAGTTAAGCATTATAAACGTGGCTATACCCTCTTCAGAATGATGAAGTCAGTATAGTGATTAGATGTTTAATTTGCTTAAATTTCAACAAGTCTCTATTTGATCCAGTCCCAAAGATATAACTTGTAGGTGAAGCCATAAAACCTTAAAATAGCTAGTATTTTGCAGGGAATATCTTATGAAATATGTGTAAGAGTTGATGGAAGTAGTTGATGGGAGTGCCAAAATGGCATTAAAGTTTACATGAAAGGCCTAAAACTAGAATAAAGTATAGGACTTTTTTCAACCGAAAGTTATTATTAACATGATGTCATGCGCTGGACATGTTTATAGCTCTCAGCTCTGGAAAACGTAAAATGTCTAAGATCAAGTCTATAGTAATTTGTGATTTATAATAAAAAGAAATAAAAATACTTAAAATTTTTTTTTTAATGTTCATGAGACAGTTAGCGTTGCAAAAAAAAGGACATTTTTTATTTTTACAAATTGGAAGAAAAAAATGACTATTTTGGCGCCACATTCAAAAATTTTAATCAACGAGAAAAAAAAGAGAAGAAAACTAAGAAGTAGCATAAACAAGCTAACACATACACAAGAATAGCGTGTTCATTTCTTATATTAGTTATGTCTTCTTTGTTCTTTATTATTCCCCTTTGATAAGGGCCTCAGGATGAGCGTCAGAAATTTATTATTATTAATAGAATTTTGTTGTTATTTGTATTTTTCATCTGAAGTTTACATTTGCATTCAAATTTTTGCCCATTTGTTAATATTTTCACTGCATTTTAAAAGACTATCAAAAGAGGGAGGCACTCTTCCTAGATATTTATGCCTTCCATTTAGGCTTCAAAATAACACTTTTCCATTTAAAGAAATCCCCTTGCCTTTAAACCTTGCCTTTTACTGTTCGAGTTCATTAAAGTATTATTGCTTCAGCCCTGGAAGTCTATGCAACTTATTATCATAGCAAACAGTTTTGATTACAATTACTGATAACAGCTACAACAGTTTCCCAGATATAAGTTCTCTTTTGTTCCCTTTTATTCCTTATTAATTAAAAGAAAACTTGTCGAAAAATAAGTTTTTCAAAGAAAAGTAAACGCTATTTTAAACTTATGCTCAGCAGATAAAAATATCTTTTAAAATTCAAACTCAAAATGATCAGAAATTACTAATATAGAACAAATGAAACCCAAAACGAACAGAAATTAAATAAACAATCATAGCAAAACCATACAACAAGTAATAATATAAATGAATAAATAGATCTCTAAGCGAGTAATGTTTAGATTGAATATGAATATCAAGCTTAAAACCAAAAAATATTTTCCTATTGAAGTATAAATGAAACTTAAAGCAAGCAGAAGTTAAATAAACAATTAATGCAAACAAACATACAATAGATATTAATGTAAATTAATAAATAAATCTTAAAACGAGTGAAACTTAAATTGAATATGAAAATGAAGCTTGAAACGAACAAAAATCACTACAAACAAGAGTTTGGGTATCACCTCCTTCTCTCACTGTAAAAGTCTAAAACCTACTGCGTCATTGGCGCTTTACTGAAAACCAATTTAATGGAAAATATTTTCTTTTGTACTTAATATTGAAAATAAACATCAAAATAATAGTAACATTTTGAACTGATTTGCTTTCAGCAATTAATATCATTATACATCAAATATTCAGTTTAATTTACTAGCTCTTTTTAAAGTTGGTAAAGACGAATATCGTTTCCCTACAACCAAGCGTTTGAATACTGCCTCCTTTCTTAACTGTAAATCAAAGTATAATCATCTACTGAACAAGTACAGTCAAAACTTTCCAAAAGTGACCCCGCGTACCTCAGCGCCTTTAGAGGGAAAATGGTGTACTACTTAATCGCTCCGAGCCAATAAATTAAATTTAATACAACTTCTACGGAACAAGTATAATCACCTACGGAACTTGTGATTTAGTCACCAGGTTCGCATAGGTATGGAATCGTCTCCGGAGACGTGGACAAAGGGTCACTTTTTTGTGTGGAGAGGATAGGTTTTGTCAGTACTTGTTTAGTATGTGTTTATACTTTGCTGTAAATAAAAACCAACAGCCTACTGCGTCATTGGCGCTATAAAAAAACAGATTTTTTTTCCCGTCCTTATACGACGACCCATTCTATATGAAGTACCTCTGGGAAAAAAATAAATGGAGTGTGGGAGGAGGCTAGCTCTGCCCTCCAATCCCTTTTTACTCTTAAAAAGCGAATTACAACTTTCAATTTCCAATAAAATGAGCCCTCTAGAAATTTTATACGAGCATCCTTTCCATAACAACCATATATGCCCCCAGGCATAACTTACGACGCCTGCGCCCGGGCCCTGAGGGGCTGTGTCGACACCAGAGTTTTTTGTTATCAGAACTTTGAACTATTTTTAACAAAATTTCTTATCCCAAAATTTTTATTTGATGCATTTAGGGCGTCGACGAGGGGCGATAGTTGCTCTCCGATCTCATTTGACTCTTAAAAAGTGAACAAGAACTTTCAATTTCAAATCAAATGAGCCATCTCCGAAGTTTATACGAGCATCCCTTCTATAAGAACTATATATGCCCCTAGAGCATTACTCATAACGCATGCCTCCGGGCCCTGGCGGGTTCCGTTGACACAGGAATTTTTCTTATCTGACCTTTGAACTATTTTTAATGAAATGGCTATTACAAAAATTTTATCGGATGGGCTTGGGGAAAAAGGGGGGCGGCTAGTTGCCCTCGGATACCTTTGGATCTTAAAAATTGAACTAGGACTTTCAATTTCCAATCAAATGAGCCTCCTCTGAAGTTTATACGAGCATCTCTTTCATAAGAACCATATACGCCCCCCAGGACAATACTTGCAACGCCTATTCTCCGGGCTCTGGGGGACGTTTTTGTTATGTAATTTTTGAACAATTTCCAAAACACTGGCTATCTCAGAATTCGTAGCGGACGGGTTTAGGGAAAAAAGAGTGGGGGGGGGGCTAGTTGCCCTCGGCTATCTTTTGACTCTTAAAAATTGAACTAGAACTTTCACTTTCCAATCAAATGAGCCGCCGCTGAAGTTTATACAAGCATCCCTTTCATATGAACCATATACGCCCCCAGGACAACACTTACAACGCCTATCCCCCGGGCTCTGGGGGGCGTTTTGTTATCTAATTTTTGAACAATTTCAAAATCACTGGCTGTCTCAAAATTTGTAGCGGACGGGTTTGGTGAAAAAGAGCGTGGGGGGCTAGTTTAACTCTCTTGACTCTTAAAAAGTAAACTAGAACTTTGAATTTCCAATCAAATGAGCCCTCTATGATGTTTACGAGCATCTCTTTCATAGGAACCATACATGCCCTTAGGGCACAACTTAGAACGCCTTTCCCTGTGCCATGGGGGGTTCTATTGACACCGGATTTTTTCTTATCCGACCTTTGAACTATTTTTAACAAGATGTCTATATCAAAAATTTCATCAGATGGGTTTTGAAAAAGAAGGCGTGAGGGGGGGGGGGTCTGGCTGCCCTCGGATCTCTTTTGACTATTAAAAAGTGAGCTCGAACTTTCAAAATCCAATCAAATGAGCCATCTCTGGAGTTTATACGAGCATCCCTTTCATACGAACAATATATACCCCAGAGCATAACTTACAACACCTGCCCCCCGACCCTGGGGCGTTGTGGCGACACCTGAGTTTTTGTTATCTGACCGTTGCGAAATTTATATCTTAATGGTTATCTGAAAATTTTTATTGGATGCATTTGAGGAAAAAGGAGCGTAGGGGGGGCTAATTGCCCTCCAATCTCTTTTGACTCTAAAAACTTAACTAGAATTTTCAATTACCAATTAAATGAGCCGTCTCTGAATTTTTACGAGCATCCCTTCAATAGGAACCGTATATTCCCCCCGGGCACAATTTACAACACCTGCTCTCGGGCCCTGGGGGACTGTGTTGACCCCCGAGTTTTCGTTATATGGTCATTGAACTATTTTAAAAAAGCTAACTCAAAGTTCTTATCGGATGGGTTTGAGGAAAATAGGGCGTGGAGGGGGGGCTAGGTGCCCTCCAATTTCTCTTGACTCTTAGAAAGTAAACTAGAACTTTTAATTTCCAATCAAATGATCCCTCTTTGAAGTTAATACGAGCATCCCTTCCATAAGATCCATATATGCCCCCAGGGCGTAACTTAAAACGCCTGCCCCCGGGCCCTAGTGGGTTGTGTCGACACCGGAATTTTTGTTATATGATCTTTTAATTATTTTTAAAAAATAGCCATCTTAAAATTTTTATTAAATGCATTTGGGAAAAAAAGGGTTTCGGGTGGGGGAGGAAGCTGGTTACCCTCCAATATCTTTTGACGCTAAAAAGTGATCTAGAACTTTCAATTTCCAATCCAATGAGCCCTCTCGAAAGTTTATACGAGCATTCCTTCCATAAGAACCATATATGCCCCCAGGGCCTAACTTATAACCCTTGCCTCTGAAGACTGTGGGGGGGGGGTGTATTGCTTAAAAATATAATTTCCAGAACTTTAGAACTTTCGACTATTAAAAAGAGCACTAGCCCTTTGAATTTCCAATCAAATGAGCCTTTTTTGAAGTTCCTACGACAACGCCTTCTTTAAAAACCTTAAATACCCCCAGGGCATAAATTAAAACCCTCGCTCTGAGGGCTTTGGGGGAGTGTCCTCCTCAAAAACAAATTTTCTATCTGGAAATCAAATACGCTGAACAAAATGGTTATCTCAAAATTTTGATTGGATGTGTTTGGGGAAATGATGGGGATGGGGGGGGAGGTTTAGTTGCCCTCCAATCACTTTCGACTTTTAAAAAGGGCACTAGCTCTTTGAATTGCCAATCGAATGAGCCTGTTTTGAAGTGTCCTCCTCAAAAATATATTTTCTATTAGGAAATTAACTACGCTGAACAAAATAGCTATCTCAAAATTATGATTGGATTTTTTGGGGGAATGCCGGGCGGGGGGCGGTGGGGGGGCTAGTTGCCCTCCAATCACTTTTGACCCTTAAAAAGGGCACTAGAACTCTCGATTTCCATTTGAATGAGCCCCCTTTGAAGTTTCTACGACGAACCCCTCCATATGAAGTGCCTCTGGAAAAAAAAATAATAGTAATAAAACATTAGAGTCCTATGGCCTTTACTATTGGCAACGCTATAGCGTTGCCTCTGATACATAGCATTTATCCTCTTTGCATGGCAATTTATTATATGCTATAGTGTGATAACCAAATTTTTCTATTTTTTGGTTGATTAGGACATTGAGATGGGATATAAAAATATTTGGTTCGTTTGAATGTTTGTGTTTTTGAAATGTTCGATCCAAAATATTCGATTCAGTCAATTTTATTCACTGTCTTGACTAACAGTTATACATGTTGCTCATAAATCATAAGATTTTCATTTGATTTCTCTAAAAAAAAGCAGAGAAATCAGATAAAATCATGTGATTTCTCTTAAAAAAAGGTACCACCCCCCACAGTATGAAATTGATTAGGTTACCACGACCCACCAAGAGACTTTAACTAACCATGTCATGTAGATTTTCTTCAGACATTTCATGATTCTTGAGCTTTTTCCTTGCCATCCTTCGAAGTACCCAATCTGGGAGATTTCTTTTTGTGACATTCCAAGTCTCATATTTGATTATATTCCAGACAGTCAGCTTTTCTATTTCAACCTTTCTCCTAAAAAAAATAAGTATTCTGAAGACACTTAAACAGCATCTACCTTCATCCCTTGCGTTCATTTTTCACAATTTCCGCACTGTATTTTGTATATAATATAGACAGCTCGCCTATTCTTCGTGTTTTCGAAAATTCAGTGACATGTATTCTATCATTCAAACTAAAATGTCATTTTGGCATAAGCTGTACATTCAATGTGACCTTGATAATCAGATTACATAGTTCAAAGTTAGATTACAGTAATTAGATCAGGTAAGTGATGCCTAATTGAGTAAATTCACCATTTTCTGAAAATACTCCATACAAAGGGAAGTTTATTCAGCAGTAAAAAATGAAAATATGTCACACTCAGACAGGAATGATGACTGTAGCTGACCCGCTACTAAATATCGTTTCTCACGGTAGACTATTCACATATGAAAACTGAAAAAAATACGTTGACTGATTCTTTTTACTTCCTTCTTCGATGGAAATTAAAAACTTTAAATAATTGGACTTCATAATTGAAGCTGTTATTATCGAAGCCCATTGGAGTACAAAGCACAACAAAATAGTCACCTGAATATACTTGAGTATATTCATTCCAGAAAATCGTGATTGTTAAAGATATTTCTTCTAGTTTTTTGAAAATTATGAGGTTTTTAGGGCAATGCCAAAACAAATTAGCAAAACCCATTAGTTAAATTTGACAACGCTGCTTATCCGTATAAATTAAAACATTATCACTCGGTTGATTCACAAAAGAAAACAAAAATTCAAACGATTGCTACACTTTCTGAAGCTGTTTGATATACTAGCTTTTTAGCTATTTTTCTTTGCTGACTTTTTCTCTTTTTTCGATTTTTTATTAATGTGGCCACCACTGCTACCCTTTTCCCTGGACTGTAATCTTTATATTTTTCACAGCATTTCACACGTTTACAATAAACACAGTTTTACGGCTTTGGTGCTTTCTGAAACTGTTTTCAAGTTTAAATTTCCATGGGAATTGTTAAGCTTTATTTCCGCTCTAGAATAACTTAAAATTTAACGTTTTGTTAAGCAATCTTAAAAAGCGAATGTTATTTGTTGCACAGGCAGTGTTACATAGGCTCTGCTGGGCTCTGAGTTATACTTTTTGTATGCTACATCAAGGCCGTATCCAGGGGGGTTACCCGGTTTAACCCGCCCCCCTGAAATTTTTGACTGAGTCGAAAATAAATCGAAAATTAGTAACCCCCCCCCCCGAAAAAGTCAAAAGTTAGTAAAACCTCCCGCGAAAAAAAATCCTGGATCCGCCCTTGTGCTACATTACAGAAAAATCAAAATAGCAGCAACCAAATGCAACTTCTGCATGAGCAATTAGTGAATTTTGAAAACAAACTAATAAACTTTTCCTAAAAAGGCTTTCAAATTTGATCAGGGGTTGAATTTCCATCTTCAACCCCTATTTTTAGTTTTTTAATAGTTTGCTGATAATGATTGTGGTAATTTTAGACGATTAACATGGCAAGTTTTATTATTGTTATTTTTTCCATGCGTAAAAGGACTTGTTTAAATGTAAGGAGTTACACTTAACATAACTTAACCATCTAACATTGAAAATTCTGTATCTTGTGTGAAAGTCACTTAATATTGGATTAGATGGAGATTTTTTTAATCAAATATCCTTTCTTAGAGTTTGGAGAGTAGACAAACACAATTATACTTGTCGTTGCATTTGTGTTCTTTTTCTACGAAAAGGATTTTGGATTAGAACACATTGGACGTTTCTAGGTAGCTCCCATCCAAGATTATCTTAGACCTTTTACCAGGAGTAAACGATCTATGACGCATGCAACATTAGAAAAAGAACATAGCTCAGTATAAAATACCAAATGTAATTAGTCTATTTTCAAAAGGCGTTTTAATTAGTTTAATAATGCCTAGACTACAAATGAACAAACTAGATGATAAAACGTGACAAGACCGTTGCGAGCAGCTAAGGTAATTGGTTTTGAGAAAGTAATGATAAACAAAAATGAATAAAAAATATATACAGTTGGAATACTTCCATCAGCAACAATTGCAACGAGTTGAAAATAAAAACGAAGAAAACAAAAGTGAAAGAAAAACGATTGCGAAAAAAGTTAGTATCAGAACGTATGGAGTGAAAACAAAGAATTGCGCTGTTACGAGAAAAGCGACAGCAAA
The DNA here is from genome assembly GCF_049724085.1 of Artemia sp. Qi Xiang Cuo. Classification (NCBI taxonomy): domain Eukaryota; kingdom Metazoa; phylum Arthropoda; class Branchiopoda; order Anostraca; family Artemiidae; genus Artemia; species Artemia sp. Qi Xiang Cuo. The sequence goes on from NC_142814.1 coordinate 47,128,182, forward strand.
AATCAGAACGAGTCAAAAATAAAAGTGAAGAAGAAAGAAATATTATGTTACAAGAACAATGCCATCACAAACTTCGATGTGAACAAAATGTGGCGCAAAACCCAGAAACCGACAAAGATGCCATAAACAGCGCAACAGGTTATTACAAGTCATTTGAACCTTTCAACGTTTTATGTGTTCCCTAGAGAGCCCTCCATTTTCCCTAGAAAAGAGTAGTAAACAAAGTTGACTCATTTAAAGGTTGCCTGGCATTTAAATTGGCTACAAAGCTTTTTTTCTTAACTGGCATATTGACATTCCTGGCAACTAAAACGGTCTAAAAGGTCATAACTTTAAGGAAGAATTTGTATTTTTCCCCATGTTGGGTGTATCGAGCCTATGGTGACGCCATGACATCAATAAGAGCCTTACATTGTCTGCGGTTATAAGATAAGTGACAATGAGAAACAATATAGACAAGACTGTCACTTAGCCCTGGCTCAAAATCAGTTAGATAGTATTTTTCTTCTTAAAACTGACAAATTAACATTTCTGGCCACCAAAATTATCTAAACAGGTACCAACTTTAAGAAGGAATTCGTGTTAACCATGTCAGGGCCCGGCCTGAAAATCGGCTGCATGGTTTTTGCATAATCATCGCGTTTTTCTTTAGTTTTAAATCACGAGGTGTCAAATCTGCAATTTCAATTGAAATAAGAAATTCGGGCATAAATTACATTTCTCCTTTCTGTTAATTTATAAAAAATTATTCATTTTATAGAATTTCTTTTCTCCTAGGATTCTTTGTTCCATGTGATCATCCCTGTCACTTTTCTTCTAACAGCAGATTTCCTTATCCATTATTTTCAATTGGGAATAGTTGTGATGCTTGTTGTCACACGTCTTTTAGCTGCAAATCTCGTTACGCTTTATTTTCGTGCATTAGTACCTCAGACATTTTCCCATGCCTTTTGCTTTAGCTGTTTGGGTCCATTCAAAATTATGTGTAATGATTTTTAATTATACAGATAGTATATTTAAATCTGTTTTTTTTTTTTTCAGCAATGAAAGAGAAGTTCACAGCCCTTAGGAAGACAGAGAAAAGAAAAGAAATTCTGGTGTAAATTAAGTTCCTCCGCCCTGAAAATGCATCAAAGAATAATACATTTTATAAGATTTCTTTTCTCCTGGGATTCGTTGTTCAATATGATCGCTTTTCTTCTAACTGCAGATTTATTTGTTCATTACTTTCATTTGGGAATAATCGCGATGCCTATTGTGGCATGTCTTCCAGTCGTAGATCTAATTACGCTTCCTTTTTGTGCTTCGTTACCTCAGACATTTTGTCCATGCCTTTTCCTTTAGCTGTTCGGATTCATTCAAAATCCTGTGTAAAGATTTTGAATTACATAGATGGTATATCTAATTCAAGTCAGTTTTCTACTGGAATTAAACAAAAAACAAGTTTTTTCAACTGTAAGTAAGGAGCAATATTAAAATTTAAAACGAACAGAAATCATTACGTATATGAAGGGGGATGTCACCTGCTCAACACCTCGCTCTTTACGCTAAAATTTCTTAGTATTTTAAAAAAGCTTATTATTCTAATTAAACGACCGTTGTGTTTCAGTAACCAATTCTTTAAAGAATTGGGACACAATTCAAACTTTAGCGTAAAGAGGGAGATGTTGAGGAGGGGGTAGCCCCCCTCATATACGGAATAATTTTTGTTTGTTTTATGTTTTAGTTTTCCTTCTTACTTTCAGTTGAAAAACTTGTTTTTTAAATTTAGTTTCTGATCAATTTTTAAGTAATGCCAAGAAATCTGGCCCCATCTCCATGGAGAAATCCCCCTCCCCACGGAAATATCCTCTAGCCAATTCAATCTCGATGAAAATGTACACCGGACAATTACCTTTAACAACTCCGTGTGAAAAATTGCGACGGAAAAGAGAAAGCAAGACATATCAAAAGAATTGTGTAAGGGCCTTCTGGCAAATTCCCCCAGTGTATTATTTTCCCTGACAAGTTCTCCCCTTGGAAACTTCCGTCTCCATGCAAAATTCCCCCTGGAGAAACCCCCAGCAGAAAATTTGTCCCCAGCCCCACACGAAAATGTGTGCTGACTTCTCAATAACATGCGTAATACTAATACTATAGTATTAATTTAATACTATATTAATATTTAATACTATATACTATAAAGTAACACTTTAATACTATAGTATCTTATAACTTAAAGGCCTTGCACCTGGGGCTGTGGGGGGGGTCATTTTATATTCAAAGGCATAGCTATTGGGTCTTTCAACTATGAAGAACAAAACAACTATATCAAAATTTTTGATCGGACGATTTTGGGAAAAAATGGCGGGGATGGGGCCTATTTGCCCTCCAATCTTTTTGCTTACTTAAAAAGAGCACTAGAAATTTTAATTTCCGTTCGAATGTGCCCTCTCATGATGTTCTAGGACCAATGGGTCGATATGATCACCCCTGCGAAAAAAAAGAAAAAAAAACACAAATAAACACACATCTGTGATCTTTCTTCTGGCCAAAATACAAATTCCATATTTTTGCAGATAAGAGCTTGAAACCTCTACAGTAGGGTTCTCTGATACGCTGAATTTGATGGTGTAATTTCTATTTAGACTATATTACTTTTAGGGGGTATTTCTCCCTTTTATCAAAAATCAGGCACATTTTCTAAGGCTCCTTGCCTTTGAGGGGTAAAATTAAACTTACTAAAATTTATATATTTAAAATCAGCATAATAATTCAATTCTTTTGATGTATCTATGGGTATCAAAATTCCATTTTTAGAGTTTCGGCTACTATTGAGCCAGGGTGCTCCTTCGTTACCACGAACTGTTTGATAAAAGAGAATTCCACGTCCCTTGGGAAGACATATGCGAAAATTGGAAAATCGTCTCATGAAAATAAGAGGAAGGCTATTGTTGCGAATCTGAGAGTAATACCCGTTCTTGATATGGAGTTTGATAATCAGACAATTAAATTAGCTTCAAGTTTAATGTACCTTTGTCCCCCTATTGGTTGTGATGTGAAATCAACACGTCTTTTATTAATTGATTACTTTTCGAGTAAAGTCAGTTGGGCATATGGGATGCTTATATCTGTGAAAACATGTTCTTACATTCGCACAAAATTGTATGCTTTTCTTGCTATGCCTCATATTTTTGACCTTTCTCCTTTTTAGCCTCTGCTATTGGATAAAAATAAATGCACTTGTCTTGTTTTTATAGTGTTTTAAAGTTCCTGTTGTTTGTCCCTTTAGAAAAGTAATTCCATCATAAGTGTAAAATAGGGTATCCCTGGTCTCTACATGGCTATACAAAAAAGAAATTAGATATTTGGGCAAAATTTGGTTAAGGAAACGCCTTCCGATATTTAAGTTTATTATTGTTTATCTTTGGTATTTTTCTTGTGTTTTTTTTTCTTTTTTTTCATTCCTCAACTTGTGATTTTTAATCTTTAAAGTGGGTAATGAAACACAATAAGGTTTAATTTCTGAAAAATAGCAAGAACAAGCCCGAGTGGGCTGAATCCGCCCATTGAAAAAAGGGGGAAGGGAGTTACTTATTTAACATGCTCACTATGTATGGGACGGTAGTTCTTCTATATATTTTAGCGGATAATTTTACCAGGGTAAGAATGGGAATGTCTCTTGAATCAGATTGAGAGAGGCAAGGTAGAAAGGGTGAAACTTGACGCATTTTCCCTAAATTTTTTGCCTCCTAGATTTGGAAACATACCATTTTAAAAGGATTTTCATTGGAAACAAAAATTCATCAAAAATTGCCTCCCTAGATTTTGAAAAATATTTGTTTTGTAAGTTTATTTTTTTTTAATGAAAAAATAAATTATTTTCCCCTCCCCTAAATCTTTGTGAATTGGTGCTCAAATATGAATGGACAAAAAAATAAGCATGCGATAGAGTATACTCACCTTCTTCTGTAAATGCTCCATACGATCCCAAGCTCAGCTAACATTAAAAACATAAAGATAAAACAAATGAATGAGTACACATCCACAGATTTGACTCCACCTCCTTTTGGCATAGCAATTGATAAATATCGACTGATCATAATGAAATGGTAGAAAGGACTTGAACCTAAAAAAAAAAAAAAATTGCAAATTGGGTCAATGGAGCTATGACCGAAACTATATATTTGTTGGAGAGAAAACAAACATTAAAAAAAGTTTCGATTCTACTAAATTTGAACAACCATTGCAAATTATACCAAGGTAGGGTAGTGAAAATAAAAGCTTATTAATATGATTGGCTAAGTGAAAACTTATACAGCTATGTGCAAGGCCGCACCCAGGATTTTTTTTTTCGGAGGGGTTTCACTCAAAGATTTTTTTTTCGGGGGGGGGGGAGGTATTTACACAAAGAAAACTAAAAAACACATACACAATTTGTTTATATCCATTTTTCTTACGTTTTACGAGTAAAAAAACATTTCGGGAGGGGTTCAAACCCCTCTACCCCCCCCCCCCCGAGGGGGGCGGCCTTGGCTATGTACACATGAGACAAGACATTTTAAGAAGTATCAGGCTTCCCTTAGAAAATGCTGTTGCCTTTGGAAATCATGATATTGATATTTTTTTAATATTAATCGACAAAATGCACAGTAAAACTTAACGAATTAGTTTTGCTTACTTATTTGGCCTTTCAAAGTGGCAACACTGACGAAAATATAATGCTCCCCTGAAATTTTTATTTCTGAAGCAACCGAACGACAGAAAATCGTGACGTATCGTCATGAATAGAACTAAGGTTCTTGTCCATTATTCAGAACACATCCAAATTGAATCAATTTACAGTTACACGGGTTAAAACAGCTGAGGCGCACTGGGAGATAGATAGGATATATGTGATTTTGGCAACATATTTGCACATTAGAAGGGGAAAGTGGGGGTTAAATATAGCGGAGCTGCATGCAAAATGTAACCTAACCTAACCAAAATACCATATTAAATAATTAATTAAAATATACCTATAACATAGTTTTTTTTACTGAGCCTAAGCTAATCGTCTCCAAATACAGAAACCTAAACCGGTTTCTGTCAGATCTTGCCGATAAAAATTCCTGGGTGTGTTTTGAATAATGGACAAGCAACAGACTTAGTATGAGCTCGGAACATAAAACACTTTATTTAATGTCCTTGGTTCTTTATCGTTCGTCAAAAACTCTAAGAACTTGACTCATTTCCTGTTCAAAGGACTGACCTAAACACATACCTTGAGGATAAGTGGAGCTTAAGTCACTAATTAAGTGATTAATGACATTTTAAAAAAGATTGTTTGAATATTAAGACTTTCAAGAGGGATCAAAAACCGTTCCACTATTTTTCTGAATCAATAACAGTAGCAATTTAGGTTTGGCAATCCTTATAGTTTAACTAGGAGCATAGCATGTCGGACACTAGGCTGTCTTTCCATTTTAGACTTATTTCATCATGAAGAAATTTTATCTGGGAATAATTATGCATGAATAAATTGAAAAAAACAGTTTTGCTTTACCTACCCCCAAGATAAAATCCAATACGCTTTGCTGGACATACCTAATAAATAGACGAAAGGAATATAAAAACAAAGCTATTAACGGAACTAAAAGCAATAAAACTATTACTACTACTACTAAAAACTCACCGCAACACCAAGCCGCCTGAGGCCAACACAGCTACGCACGATCCTCCTCCACCCCAATCTTTTCAAAGCCTCCCTTTTTACACCCGCCCACGAAGTTCCCATTTCCGCTAAATCTTTCTTTATGACGTCCTCCCACCCCTGACGGGGACGACCTGCTTTCCGTTTAGCCCTAGACGGTTGGCTGAAAAGAACAATCTTGGGCAATCTGTTATCCTTCATCCGCACAACGTGCCCTAGCCACCTCAACCTTTCTTTCATTATAGCCCTAGAGAGCGGTATTGAACCATATTTTTCGTATAGCCTATTGTTTGAAATACGGTCAGTCAGCCGGGTACCCAGAACAATCCGTAAGCAATTTCCCTGGAAAACATCAAGCAAATCTTCATCCGTTTTTCAGAGCGCCCATGCTTCAGAGCCATATAAAAGAATAAAAAAAGCAATAAAAAGAATAAATAAAACTGATAAAGCAACAAAGCAAAAAGAAATATGAGAATAAAAGCAATAAACGTATTCATTGTTTTTGAGACTAAAAGTTATAAGAAATTTAAAAATCCCTTATCTTTATGAAATAGTCCCGTCGACACTAGGTGTTTGAGTGAAAACAAAGTTGGATTTAGATAAAATTCAATTTGATGTAAGAAAAATCATTTACTATTACGGTAAACAAGATCACGTGATCAGAATCCCTCCCATTTCCATTAGCCCAAAGACAGATCTGAATACCGTTACCATATTCGTCACCGGATGAGAAGAGAAAAATTTTCAGTACAGCAACAGAGGCCAAATGGAACTCCCCACCAAATGGGGAATTACAAATTAGAGTTGAATCACAAATAGGATTAGCTGGAATAAGCTGTAAAACAATGAAAATTATCTAAATAAACATGAGTCTAATACGAAAAAAAAACAACAGTAAAGCAATGCTCGTTGATTTCCAAGAATGAACAAGTTCGTGTTCTTGCAGATAATATTAGTATTCCAGGATTTGCCAATAAAAATATCTGTTCTTCAAACAGTTGATCAATAATTTGTTAATCTGAAAGGACAAGGAATACTTTTTGTGTACCAAATGAGTGTGTAATAAAATACATGTCAAGAATTTCACTAGTTCGTACTTTTCATTTCACCAGTAGCCCACATACTTTTTTAGCAACAAGTTCAATTTGCCATAGTCTTGGAAATGTGAATCAGTGGGTAGGTTAAGGCATGTAAACTGACTGATGGCTATGAATTATGTGTTGACTGAAAAGTTGATATTATACTGAAAGTTATTCATGTCTGTTTCATGAAATTGAAATAACAGAAATAACTAAGAAACTTGCCAAAATTTTTGCTAAAATTATTTTTTTCTAATTTTTCAGTGCACCACGATGGCTTAATTTGAAGAAAAATTTTTTGGTGACATTAACTTGAAATGAAAAGGACAGTTGTCGACCAATATTTCAGTGAAATAGTTACAACGGAAAATATTTTTGCCGTTATCAAAGACTTTTTCCAAATATTTTAACATTCTCTCAATTGAATTATAATTTATTTTCCTCTTGAATTATTGATTTGTATTGGTCTCTAGCAAAGTTGGTATCAAATCTATTGTAGGCCTCAAATTTGGTCCAGGATAAACAATTTTCTTAGAACAAGTTAACTACAAAATCTCGCTTTTGTGGTAGAAAAAGGCAGAAATTGGAAGAATATTGCCAGAGAAGGTCATGATGTTAATGCTCATAGAATTCTGATTGGCATTAGTTTGTAGTTAAGCTTCAATACTGAATTGTAGTTGTAGTTAAGATTGCACAATTTTTTAGAGTAGTTCTTTCCTTAATTCAAGTTTCCTTATGGAAAATTGGTATCAAATATATTTTACTTCCGACTTTTTCCAGAAATATTAGCTTTATATCTTTTTAACAGTGCCCAGAAAGAGATTGCATAAACATATCAATAAATCAAAATCAAACAAAACTGAAATATAGTGCAGTCCATTGTATTTTGGAGGTAGTTTTCGTATAATCTCATGCAAATTCACGCAGCAATCCAAAGAACGAAAATGAAGAACAAGTTTTGCATACAATCTAATTTTGCCTGTAGATCTACTACTAAAATTTGTATTTCACCATAGGCTACTCTAGTACTTTCTTGGTTATCATGAAGAAGCTAAGCTAGAACTTTTCCAAATAAAAAACGTCGTCCATTATTAGATCCTTTACGTTTTCTAAATGGACATAATTTTCTAACAAAATTTTTCAGGAATTACCAGTTATTAAGCGAAAAATATTTGAAAAATAATTTAATAATTAGCCAGGGCATCGGAGGAGCACATTGATGTCGAAGTGCGAATTGTAGTCAATGCTACTGCATACTACTGCTACACAGTACATTTATTTCAAAATGTACCGTAGCTAAGTTAATTTTGACAATTGTCTAAAGTAATTGGTGTACTTATTTACTATAGCAACCCCACCCAAGAAGTGAAGTTAGGTGAATCCTAATGAAATATACCGAAATATGATACTAGTTGCATAGAAAATATATACACTTCACTGAGGTAGTTATTCAAATCGATTACTGTTTTTTTAGAAATACCTAGCTCTTGCTCACAACATGCCATAGACGTCCATTCGTAAACTCAACAATAATTGGAATGAACTGCAGTAACAAATTGTATTTTACTGTCAACAAACCACGTATTGATACGCAAACCTACTTTTTTCAAACATGGCCTAGTTGTACACTTCCAGAAAGGATCCTTCTCGAAAGAGCATAAAGTCATGCTGTGTCTATTGACGCAATGTTTTGTTTCGGGCCCCACCCCCTTACCATGGAAAAGTCTAAATGCCTCTTCTTCAATCCTGGGGAAATCCCAAATCTTTATTTGAATATTTATGGCTGCAGTATTGCACTAAGACATTTCCACTATCACCATACCAAATATTGGAGTGGGCCCAATAACACACAAGTACCAAAGCTGGAATTTAAATAAAGTTAATTCCAAAATATAATGTGAAAAGATAGTTATGAAAGGTAAAATAGAGACATAACGCCTTATAAACTTACATAAAATAGTCCGAGCAGCAAGTTGGCTTGGAATGATCCAAAAAGAGATGCATTGAGTTAAAACAGCGAGGGTGCCTGGCACATAGTAATCTACAACGTAAAATTCAATTCTTCTATCCAGTGTAAACTCAGTTACCAGATCACTAAAGTATTTTCCTGTAATTAAAAATAACAATTCATAATGCTTTAATTTAGCACCATCATGTTAAAGAATTCCTATCTGCCACCTTTGACCTTGCTGAAATCACTGGTTACATCCCCAGGAAGGGTAAGGTCTTCTGGGTGAACATTACCAATGTTAATTAATTCTTATCTACCACCTATTTCCTTGCTGAATAACTGGTTACATGCCCAGGAAGGGTACAGTCTTCTGGGCGAACATTTTCAACAATGTAATAAGGTTTTCCTAAGTGTTGTGCTTAATTCAGAACTATTTGTGTTTTTTATCGGTTCACAGAATACCCTCCAGAGGTTCGGAGAACTCGTAAAATAGGTAAATTATAAAAATACTTCGTAGAAAGTTTTGGAAAATTGTGAAAATATTAAGAATTTTCATTTTAATGCACCTGACTTGGTCTTTTGAACAATGCAAACATTCAGGCCAATGACCTAAATAGTGCTTTTATAGAATCTCTTTTTGTCCGAAATTTTTGCCAACGTTGTGGCTTTATCCATGCTTGATAACACCAAACTAGTGGCGGCAGAATCTAGGAGTAAGGTACACTCAAAAGGATTTAAGTTTAATGCAATCTTCAGTCAGTCAATAATAAATTTAAAAAAAATAGAGTTGTAATTTTCTAAAATTAAATTTACAAAACAGTACAAGAGAAATTCTAAAAAAAACGCTATTTTTCGAAAGAAAAAACGATATGAGGCCCTAAACCGAGCGGAAATAATAATATATAAGTAATTTGAACTAAAACTAACTAAAATTGCTACGAATTAAGAGTTAAACTACAGACAAACAGAAATTAAAGTAAATAATCAATTCAAATTAGAATGGGTAAGAATTAGAAGAAATGTAAGTGGGGCTACCATTCAAACCATCTAAAGCAGATAGTGTCATTTTCATTTTATTGATAAAAATGGACATTTAACCGCTATGGCTCCTCAAACCATCAGATTGTGATTTATTTTCAAAAAAAAAATACTCTCAATATTAATTTATTTCACGGTAGGCTGTAGGACGGGGGAGTTTAAACAAAAATAGCAAACCCTTAGCAGTAATTTTTGAAGCAATCTTTAACCATGGTAAGCTTTGAGAGGTTGAACTAAAAACTGATTACCAAAATTACTAAACTCTGAAGTTATTTTGGCTTGTCCTCAGAATAAACTAGTCTCTAATGAAGTTTTACTAAATAGCACACAAGAGAGAGAATATAACTGGAACTCTTCCAATTAATCAGTTTACTACTACTACTACTAACAACTCATCGCAGCACCAAGTCGCCTGAGGCCAACACAGCTACGCACGCTCCTCCTCCACCCCAATCTATTCAAAGCCTCCCTTTTTACACCCGCTCACGAAGTTCCAATTTACTTTAAATCTTCCTTTATGACGTCCTCCCACCCCAGACGGGGACGACCTGCTTTCCGTTTAGCCCTAGATGGTTGGCCGAAAAGAACAATCTTCGGCAATCTGTCATCCTTCATCCGCACAACATGCCCCAACCACCTCAACCTTTCTTTCATTATAGACCTAGAAAGCGGTATTGAGCCACATTTTTTGCATAGCCTATTGTTTGAAATACGGTCAGTCAGCCGGGTACCCACAACAATCCTTAAGCAATTTCTCTGGAAAACATCTAGCAAATCTTCATCCTCTTTTTGGAGCGTCCATGCTTCAGAGCCATATTTGACCACTGCCATCACTGTAGCTTCTAAGATTCTAATCTTGGTTTGCAGACTTATCTTCCTATTCTTCCAGACTTTTTTTAACTGTGAAAAAACACCCTGAGCCTTGGCTATTCTATTTTTAACATCTGCACTGCTCCCACCATCTTTACTAATAATACTACCAAGGTAAGTGAAGCTGCCCATCTGATCAATCTTTTCATTGCCCAACGTCACCTTTTCATCTTCACTTATTCCTAGCCTTAGTGACTTAGTCTTCCTAACATTAATTTTCAAACCAATACTAGCACCCTGAACTCGCAAAACCTCTAAAACTTCATTCATTTTGCTCACACTTTCATCTAGGATGCTTAAATCATCAGCATAATCCAAGTCCAGGAGACTTTTTCCTCCCCATTTGATTCCGTAGTCTCCCATTGCCTTTCCTGTGCTCCTTAAAACAAAGTCCATCAAAATAATCCATATAAAGGGGGATAGAACACAACCCTGCTTAACTCCTGATTTAATACAAAACCAGCTGCTAACCTCATTTCCTACCTTAACCGCAGCAGTGTTATTCTCGTACATAACACTAATCACTTTAATGTATTTGTCTGGTTTACCATACAAGGATAAGACCTTTACCAAGGCTCCTCTATCAACAGAATCGAACGCTTGCCCATAATCTATAAAACTAAGGACCAAAGGTGTTTGAAAACTTAGGCACTTCTCAATTATTAACCTAAGAGTGAAAATTTTGTCAACACATCCTCTACCTTTTCTAAAACCGCACTGCTCTTCTCTTAAAACTTTGTCTACGGCATCTCTCAGTCTAAAAAGTATCATATTACTAAGCAATTTGCTACCTACAGAGACCAGACTAATGCCTCGATAATTACCACTCTCACTTTTATCACCTTTCTTATAAAGTGGCTTAATTAAGGTTTTCCTAAAATCAGTTTGAATTTATAATAACATTGAATATTTTAATAGGTTGTGGGTGGCCCAAACCGAATTTAAACAGGGTAAAAATAACAGAAGGCGATGCGTTGAGTTTATTTCAAATTGCTCTAAGTTTATAGAAATATCAATAAAAAAAAAACGGCAATTTTTGTCGCAGATCTATTTGAAGGTAGAAAGAAAATCTGTTGATTGACTTACCGTTAGGCCTTTGGAAGCTTGTGGTGTAGCTCTTTACATTCTTAAGCTTCCATTCTGGTAAGAAGGACTCTCCAATTATTTCTGTCCCGTTTTCGTTTTTCCATTCTAAAACCAGGTCTTCAGTATCCAAAGACCCTAAAAACAGAACGTATATCAACAATATTCTTTCCTTACCAAGATAGGAAAAGAAAAAAAACATGACAATAAAAATAAAAACATGACTACTAGTTCAGTTCCAAGAAAGAACTCTCCACTCCCTCCAAGGCCGCACCCAGGATTTTTTTGGAGTGGGTTTTACTCGAAGATTTTTTTTTTTTGGGGGGGGAGATCTATACGAAAAAAACTTCAAAAAACGTATACAAAAATTTGTTTATGTTCATTTTCGTTACGTTTTTACAAGTCAAAAAACATTTTGGGATCGGTTCAAACCCCTCTGACGCCCCTTTTGGTACGGCCTTGCTCCCTTCCTCCACAAATCTTGATTATTTCACTATTTATGCTATAAATTGTTATTTTCTAACTATTTAAGAACTGGGCAATCTAATAAAATCCATCTAATCTGATTTTTTTTCTTAAAATTTTAATGTATACTTGAAAAAAAAATGAATGGCACATTTTGGGCAAAATTCAAACTTCTAATTATCTAAAGAAACGAAAAGAATGAATCAAACTAGATTGGACTAATTAACTAAACGTATTTCATTTTAAGGGAGAAATGAAAAGTATTTTACCAAAATGTTTCTACAAAACTTTTGAATTATCGAATCAGAGGGTTTTTAAGACATTAATCATTATCATTTTGACACTAGCCTCATGGACTATAAATTGTGAAACACACCCCTACGCAAATACAGCTTAAAAAAAGTGTTCTTTGTTGGTCCCTACCACTTCAACTAATTCACATTACTATTCAGAAGGTAACGCTAATTGTTATTCTAAAGGTTTTTTGATTGTGCAACACTATACAACCAATTCCTTGTAGTTCAACAAGTATTTTACAGAGTTTTCTAACCCTTAAAGTGTCTGAAGCTAAGATTTTAAGAGGCTTACCAGACCCAAGCTGCTGTGCGCCTGACTTCGCATATGTGTAGCCTATGCAGTTAGCATTAAGCAACGGTTTCTGTAAATAGCACGGATTTCTTGTTTAATATCCATCTACCGAATTCTTTTGGTTGTTTAAATATAATTCATCATTCGAACTTATTCGTAGGGTTGATATCATTTTGTGCACCATAGCTTTTGCAGATCATAGTTGTTTATTGGTGAAATGCTTTATGATAAATTTGGGACTAAACCTTGATAAGTTTCAGAGTATAGCCCCTCAAAGTCACATTTTCCAATATTATTTATAGGTTTTATTATTTCATTCATTATTAATTATGTTTATTATTATTCATAATAATTAATGTTTAGTATTTAAATAATATAATTAATGTTTAAATTAAATTAGCAATATTAAATGATAATTAAGTTTTAGCATTATAATATCAAAGTCTTTCTAAAACTCATAAGATTTATTTTTAATAGTTAAAATTATTTAAATAGTCTATATTATTTACAGCATAGTATTTGTTAAATAAATAGTGCATATTATACACGCATTATCTAAAAGATTTATTAAAAAAGTAAAAGAGGCACTTACAGCTTTCAAAAGCAAGTCTGCAATACTGTGTGTCAAAAGGATACTTCCACATGTCTTGGCCGCAGTACACATTTGAACGAACCCTAAAATACAAAATTTAGGCTTAAAGCTTAATAAGGAGCTGGTTACCACCATCTATTATGTTTTTTTACAGAAAGCGTTATCTTTACAAGCATCAGGGTCTGAATAGTGGTCTGAAGTGGTCTTAAACTTTTCTTACTTTAGTTTAACATGACTAGAAACGATGGCACTTATTTCTTAAAACACTTCCTAAGAAAGCTAAAAAGTTCAAAATGCCCTGTATTTTATAAAATGGGTTATCTATAGAAACAGGTATTCTTGATAGAGAATCCCCTTCCCTCATTGACCGTGTAAAATGATTTTTGTGGTGTGCTCCTTGTTGAATAATTGATGCTAGTTAGCGTTTTCCTTTTTGAAAAATACTATACGTAACACATTATTTAGTTATTTAAATAACTTTTGATTTGTTTCCTCCATTATGAATAGCTTCCAGTGTTGCCGCTTATCAAGCTTTAAGGTGCGTTCCTGAACCTCAAAAGCAGGATATTTAATTTCGGGGCCTAGGAGCATCAAAAGAGTGATGTTCATAGCATAATAATCGTCGTTCCTCAGAAAATTTGTAGGATAAGCATCAATAGCTGTAGTATAACCCCAAAGAATGTGCTGGTGAGGGTGAACTGGGTATAAAATACTGGAGCTGTTCCGGTACTTCAAGATGGATTGGCGTCTCTGCTCTGCAATAAAATAATTTCTCTGCCCCCATCGCTGACAAGGAGACCCCGCTTGCGTGGCCTTATGGTGGCATCAGGCAAACCTTTCACAAGTTTGCCTAGGGGTATGGTGTCCCTCAGAGATATTATAGCCTAGTAAACAACACAACTTTGAACTGGAATCTAATTAATGGATAACTTGTTTTGGTGGCCTTTTTGGGGTGAATAGTCTCTTCCTAGCTAAGCTATCTATTATGGGCTGCCTCCCATTGTAGTATAGTACATGCGAGAACAAAAATACAATGATTCAGAGGTAATAGGCTTGAGATTGCTTGAGTAGGGCGTCAATTTTGTTGATAAAATAGCTTGGCCGAAGGAGGAAAACTATGTAGTGAGCAAAATAAGCCCAAGATTGAACAGAACCTCCATTCCATTAGAGGTCCAAGGACTTCTTGCTATCTAATTCTAAGCTGTTTACGCGTTTTGTGTAGATTTAATGTATTAGTATCTGACCTGCACTTGTGGAATCAATTGCTTTTCACAAGGATCATAACAATTATAATATTTTAAACAATATAAAAATTGTGGCTTGGAGCTTTACAACGTTATAAAATAACAATCGTGTTGATATTTTAACTGATGAATTCAGAGCTTTGGAAGCATGAAACTATTGATATTCAATTTATTTGCTCAGGGAGGAAGCATGAGTGGTATAGGCATGAAGCAGGGCTCATGATAAATACCGAAGCATTTAAATATTGTCTAGCTTAGGAAAGTATTAATAAAACCGAACTCAGTATTTAGGCATAATTTAGTCAATACGTAAACAGGGTGCTCAAATGACGGTAAGCCAGTCAACCGTATTGATATTGATATTGTTATTGTAAAATGAAGATTAGAAAGATTGATACAAAATGCCAAATGAACAGTCGTGTAAATGAACCCCAGTGCAACTGAACCCAATTTAACTGAATTCTCGTGCAACAGCCCTTATGTAACTAAATCCCTTTGTAACTGAATCATTATGCAGCTAAACCCTCTCTCAACTGATCCTATTGCTGCAACCGTGACCTTCAAGTGTGTGTAGGCCCCAGGTATGAAAATTATAATTAATTTTCAAATATTTAAGACGAAAGAATCAATTAATGTCTTTTAGAAGGAGGAGAAATAGTTTTACATCAAGGTGGCATGAAAAAGAACTTACAAATAAAGACCATTCCATTAAAATCACCTTTTGTCACTTCTGACAGAACAGGCTGAAATATATTTTCGAGTTATATTGTTGATTTTAGGAGGATTGAGCTGAATCCGGTTGAATTGAATGGGGTTTGAGTCAGGCAGGATCGGACTAAACGGGATTGAGTTGAATAAAGATTGAGTTTAATGAGGGTTGTATTGCACAGAAGTTGAGGTGAAGGGGGGTTGAGCTTCACGAGGTTTTAATTACATGAAACTATAGTGAGGATTGAATTGCACGGATATTGAGTTGAATGAGGATTGAGTTTTATTAGAGCTCAGTTGAAAGGAAGTTCAGTTAAACAGAGGTTGATTTGAACGAGGGTTTAGTTATAAAAAGGAGTTCAGTCGCGCGAGGGTTCAGTTTTACGGGGTTCAGTTAAACTAGGGTTCTTTTAAACGGAGGTTGAGTTTCATGAGGGATCAGTTGAATCAGATTGAGTTGCACGGAGTTCAGTTACACGGGGGCTCGGTTACTCTAAGATTTAGTTACATAAGGGTTCAGTCACAATGGATGTTTGGTTGTAACTGAACCCCGCGCAAGTGAACCCTCATACATCTGACCCTAAATACAACTAAACTGGCGTATAAATGACCCCCTCCCCGTAACTCTACCTTAGTTTAGCAGAGCCCATGGATAACTGAATCCAATTTAACTGAACCCTCATGCAATTGAACCTCTGTGCAATTTAACCCCATTTCACTGAATCCTTGTGAAACTAAACCCCTGTTTAACTGAACTCCTGGGCAGCTGAACCCCCATGCAGATGAACCGTCGTTTACCTAAACTCTTATGCAACTGGAAAACAAATTTAACTGAGCTCTCGTGCATATGAGCCCCCGTGAAACCCAGCCCACACAAATAGTTTCTATCATTGACGAATCAGCTTTGTATTTCAATGATTTTTTTCACTTGGTAGTTTTTCCGAACCCTTTTTTCCACTTGAAAGATTACTGAGTAGGGGAGTAGTTAAAAGGAGGGTTTTAAAAACCAGATTAAGGGTGTTTTTATCTTGTCTATTCCAGAAGTGAACCTTTTATGGTTTCAAGCCTTTATACTCCAAAAAAGACAATTTGGTATCCTAAGGTATTTTGTGATTGTGTTGTCATGTAGAAATTACGAAAGATACGTAACTATGATATGAGCTTCCAAATGAAACTAAACAGCTTTATATGATGTTTAATTGTCATATTGAAGCTGGAGAATTGAAACAGAAAAAGGGAGACTTATCTGCGTTTTTTTTTAATGACCGTAAAAAAGGTTTCTACAATACACTTTTACTATTAAGATGAGATTAAATAGTGGCTATCATTCCTGAATCAGCATTAATGACAAGTATTTCTTATGAGATAGTGCTTTTTTTAACATGTTTTTTAAGATTTTGGCCACTATGGGTCGCAATGTAGCTATTGCTGCAACCATGACCTTCAAGGTTTTTCGAACCCTGGGTAAGAAAAGTTTCGGTAATTCACAAATATTTAGAATAGAAGGATACATTATTAATTTTTGGAGGAGGGGGGTGGTTTCACATCGATGGGGCATACAAAAATAACAAAAAACGTAAAAGTATTAACCAACATATAAAGACAATATTATAAAGAAGAAACGATCAAAATCGAGTTTTTTAAGGCCAAGTAAAAATACTGAAAAAAACGAAAATGAATATATCAAGAGGACAACCGCCTCTCTTCTTCAGCGCGAACCAAAAAAAAATATATCTAAGGAAAATGTCAAAGAAGACAAAAAAAGCAAACGCAGAAAGTCAACGTGAAAAAACAAACTAATAAAACCAATAAAAAAACAAAGTTAAGAGATGAATAAAATTCAATAAAAGCAAAAATTGGAAGAATTAAAACCAAATACCCAACAACCATAAAACGAGTCATTCACCAATATCTGCGATTTGCATAAAATCCAAAAATTTGAAGGGCCATCGAAGGATACTAGCAAGCAACTGACAAATAAAAGAAAAATCATTCACACAAACAAATGAACCAGCAATTAAATAAGTTGGAGAACTAAGTAATTTGATTTCGTATTTTAATAATTACATTTCTTGCTGATACCCTTAGAGACCAAAGTGGTTGACAACACGTTTGATTATTTGAATACGAAGGTGGTTCAAGATTTATTTCAGGGATTACTCTGTTCAAAGCTAGACCTAAATGTTGGTATTTAATGATCTCAACAGCCTCTCTGTAGTGCTGAACAATACCTTTGTCGTGTGAAATTAAGCTAGCCTGGCTAAACAAAACAGTATAGTCTGGGTGGTCATAAACGTATTCCACAAAGGCAGATTCAAAATTTTCTTTTTTTTGCACTTTTTAAGAGTATTATCAATTGAAGTAGAGTGCTGAGTTAATCTATCCGTAAGCCGTTGATCAGTATTTCCGATGTACCAAAGGCCACAACAGAATGGAATTCTGTAAACACCGGAGATTTCACCGTTCGGGATAGTGTCTTTACCTTGACAAGTTTGAGAGCTGATGGTTTTACTGGTTCAAAAATAAGACAAATTTTATTTTTCCTTAGATCTTTGGAAATGTGGTCTGAAAGCCTGTCACTATTTGATAGCTTTTTAATATGTTTTTCAATAACAGAATTTATTAAACTAATTGGATAACCATTCCCAAACGAAACATCTCTAAGGTGGTCGAGCTCTGAATCCAGGAAACGTGGCGAGGAAACCTGCAACGCTCTATCAACTAGGGAAGTGACCACTCATCTTTTCACAGCGGGAGAATGATTAGAGGAACAATTTAAGTAACTGTCATCATGTTTAGGTTTCTAGACCTCAAACTGAAAAGATAAGTCATTACGGTGTAGCAGGACATCCAAGAAAGGAAGACGCCTGCCTACCTCTGATTCTTCATTAAATTTGAGCTTTGGATACAAGAAGTTAAGCAACTAAAGGAAATGCCCAGGAGATTCTTCCCCATGCTCCCACGAATAAAAAATATCATCTTTAAAAAGAACCCAAAGTTCAGGTTTACGAAGACTGCAAAATAGCCCTTTCTTCAAGGTTTTCCATGAAGATATCAGCTTCTATTTGGTGAAAGAGGGGGGGGGGAGGGAGTGCCCATTGGGAGCCCATATTTCTGTGCAAAGAAAATGCCCCTATAATGGAAATTGCTAAAAAAAAAAACTTTTTCCACAAAATAAGTTTTTCGAAGAAAAGTAAAGAACTCCAGTAAACAAAAAATGAGCAAAAATAAAATAAAAAAATTTACCAAGCGTGAAACTACCACAAATCAGCATCGATAAATAAATGAAACCCAAAACGAACAGAGATTACAATAAATAAACGAGTCAAACTTGAAACGAGCAGAAATTAACATAAATTGGGCTCAAAACCCCTAAGCCTTCCCAAGGCCAAAACATAATTTGCACTTTACTAAAAAAAATATAAATATTTTTACTTTTATGACTTTAATAAATCAAATAATATTAACATTTTGATTACTAAATATCAGTATATGTGTATTAACTGACAATGCACATTCATTTGTGTTTTCTTTTAGTAAAGTGCAAATTATGTTCTGGTCTTGGGAAGGCATAGGGGCTTTGAGCCCAACTTATGTTAATTTCTGCTCGTTTTGAGTTTGACTTGGTTATTTATTGTAATTTCTGTTCGTTTTGGGTTTCATTTATTTATCGATGCTCATATGTGGTAGTTTCACGCTTGGTAAATTATTTGATTTTATTTTTGCTAATTTTTTGTTTACTGGAGTTCTTTACATTTGTTTGAAAAACTTATTTTGTGGAAAAAGTTCTTTTTAATTAATTTCGGTTTGTTTTATATTGACATAATCTTTCCAGGGAAAAAGAAAATAATACATTAAATCTTTTCGTTTTTTTAAGACTTTATAGTTTGGCCTGCTATTTGTATGCTGGAGAAAAATTTTCAGCAATTTTTAATAACATGCACCCTTTTAAAAATCTGGACACAAATAGTAGTGTTTAATTTAGTTTCATACCTCCTCTAGTTGACCTGAAATAGAAAACTTTATACCATTTGCCAAAAAAATGTGTTTACTTACTTTGATAGCTTGGATACACTTACGTTACTTTGATTTGGTTAAATTTTAAGAGCAGAAGTAGCCCCGAAAAATTGAACATAATACCCTCAGCCATTCTTGGGATTCTACCGAGATGCCTTATTGGGAATTAGCATTAACACAGTGCATTTTGATTTATCTTAAGGCAACATTTAGTTTTTAAATATAATGGACAAATGGGAGGGTGGGCGTGGGAGGAGGATTAGTTGCCCTCCAATCACTTTCGGCTATTAAAAAGGGCATCATCCCTTTCTATTTTCAATCGAATGACCCCTTTTCGAAATTCCCACGACAACTCCTTCGATACGAAGTGCCCTGGTCTAAACAACAACAACAACAAAAAAAATAAATAATAAATTATACCCACATCGATCTTTACCATAAAAATGTCCAGCCTTCTAGTCACTTTCGACTATTGAAAAGGGACTAGGCCTTTCGATTTCCAATCGAATGAGCCCTTTTCAGTTTCTACGACAACACTTTCTATAAACACCTTGTATGCCCCCAGGGGATAAATTACAACTCTTAACCCAAGGGCTTTTTTAGGGTGTTTGTCATCCTCTAAGACCTAATTTCCAGAACTTTCAACTACATGAAACAAAATGGCTATCTCAAAATTTTGATTGCAAGTGTTCGTGGAAATGGTGGGTGTGACAGGGGCGTTAGTCGCTCTCCCATCACCTTCAACTATTAAAAAAAACATTAGCCCTTTTAATTCCCAATCAAATGAGCCCTTTTGAAGTTTCTACGACACCGCTTTCAATAAAAACTTTATATGCACACAGGGCATAAATTAAAACCCTTTCCCTGAAGGCTGGGGGGGGGGGTATAACCCTTAAAAACCTAATTTCCAGAACTTTCTACTACGTTGAACAAAATGGCTGTCTCAAAATTTTGATTGAATGTGTTTGGAGGAATGGTGGGTGTGAGAGGGGGTTAGTTACCCTCCAATCACTTTTGACTATTAAAAAGGGCACTAGTCCTCATAATTTTCAATTGAATGAGCCCCTTTTCAAGTTTTTACGACAACTATATCTAAAAACCTTAAATGCCCCCAGGGCATAACTTACAACCTTTGCCCTGGGGGCTCTAGGGGGTTTGTCATCCTTAATTCCACAATTTTAAGAACTCTCTACTACGGTGAACAAAATGGCTATCTCTAAACTTTGATTAAGTGTTTTGGGGGAAATGGTGGGCGTGAGAGGGGGGTTAACTATTCTCAACTTACTTTCTACTATTAAAAAGGGCAATTTCAATTTCCAATCAAATGAGCCCTTTTTGAAATTTCTACAACAACTTTCTTTATAAACCTTATATGCCACCAGGGCATAGCTTACAAACCTTGCACTGAGGGCTCTGCGGGGGGTTATTATCCTTAAAGACCGAATTTCCAGAACTTTCAACTACGTTGAACAAAATGGATATCTAAAAAATTTGATTGGATGTGTTTAGGAAAATGGTGGGTGTGAGAGGGGGGCTAGTTGCCCTTCAATACTTTTTACTACTAAAAAGGGCACTAACTCTTTCAATTTCCAATTGAATGAGCCCTTTTTGAAATTTCTCTGTCATCGCTTTCTACAAAAACCTTATATGCCCCCAGGGCATAACTTAATACCCTTGCCCTGAGGGCTGTGGGGAAAGGGGCTGTCATCCTTAAAGACCTAATTTACAAAACTTTCAACTACGTTGAATAAAATGGCTATCGAAAAATTTTGATTGGCTGTGTTTGGGGTAAAGGTGGGCGCAAGAGCGGGGTTAGTTGCCCTCAAATCGCTTCCGACTATTAAAAAGGGCACTAGCCCTTAAAGTTCCGATCGAATGAGCCCTTTTTTAAGTTTCTACGACAAAGATTTCAATAAAACCTTATATGCCCCCGGGACATAACTTATAACCCTTGTCCTGAAGACTATGGGGGGAGTTGCCTGCTCAAAGGTATAATTTCCTGAACTTTAAAATGCGTAGAACAAAATGGCTATCTCAAAATTTTGATTGGATGTGTTTGGGGAAATGATGGGCGCTGAAGCGGTGTCAGTTACCTTCCAATCACTTTCGACTATTAAAAAGGGCATAGCCACTCTAATTTCCAATCGAATGAGCCCTTTTTGAAGTTTCTACTACAACGCTGTGGGTAGGGGGGGAGGGGTGTCCTGAGGGGGGGTGTCCTTGCCCTGAGGATTTTGGGGAATTGTCCTCCTCAAAAACATATTTTCTATGAGGAAATCAACTACGCTGAACAAAATGGCTATCTCGAAATTTTTATTTGATGTGTTTGAAGAAATGGTGGGCGTGGAAGGGGTGTTAGTTGTCTTCCAATTACTTTCGACTATTGAAGTAGGCACTAGCCACTCCAATTTACAATCGTATGAGCCCCTTTCGAAGTTTATACGACAACTCCTTCGATACGAAGTGCACTAGTATGAAAAAAAAAACTAATAATACATTATGCCAACATCGTTCTTTACTTAGGCAGCGCGATTGCACTGCCTAAGATAAAAAGAAGCTCTGTTGCAATAAAATGTAAGTGGAAGAACTATTTGATTAAATGTAGATTTTTCTGATACAGAAGGGTCAGAATTAACTTTATCCTCTAAAATGAGTTCGGCCTTTTGGGAATCACAATTGGTATACATTGAATCCACATCAAAACTCCCAATTCTTGTATTTGGTTTAACCGAAACTTGCTTTACCTTAGAAACGACATCAGCGGAATTTTTAATAAAGGATTTTTGAGCCTCAATTAGTGGGTGAAATACAACTGATAAGAGTTTTCCTATTTTTGGCTGTAGCAATTAAACAAGGACACAATTGGTCAAAGTGGATGAATTTTAGGAAAACCATGAAAACAAGGAAACGTGCACCCACGGGGACAAAACCTTTTGTAGGATCGATCTATGATCTCACATTTTTCTTTCAAATAAGAAGGCTCTTTTACCCGGTAATCATAAACCCAAAAATATGGGCTTCCAATGGGTGCCCCCTTTACCCAATAGAAGCTGATATTTTCATGGAAAACCTTGAAGAAAGGGCTATTTTCAGAGTCTTCGTAGACCTGAATTTTGGGTTTGTTTTAAAGGGATATTTTTTATTCGTGGGAGTATGGATAAGAATCTCTAGCGTCTTTCCTTCACTTGCTTCACGTGCTTAAGTGAGGGTCGAGTTGTACTGTGGTTAAGTTTAATTAGGGTTCAGTTAAAAGGGGACTATGTTTTACGAGGGTTCAGTTAAAGAGGGGCTGAATTGTACGAGGGCTTAGTTTTACGGGGTTCAGTTGCACAGGGTTCAGTTGTACGGGGCTCAGTTAAACGAGGTTCAGCTAAATGGGAGCTGAGTTGCACGAGGGTTCAGTTTAACGTGGGTTGAATTACACTAAGCCTCAGTTGCATAAGGTTTGGTTTTACGGTTCAGCTAAATGAGTTTTTAGTTGCACAGGGGTCACTTACACTAGGTTTCAGTTGAACAGGCTGAGTTACCTGGGGCGTCAATTTCACGAGAGCTCAGTTACATTCAGTTCAGTTGTACTACCCACAACAAGCCAAGCTTCTTGGGCTAAATAATTTTTCTTTACGTTTGTAATACAGTTTAGTATTAATAAAATGATTGATTGATTGATTGATTGACTTGAGGTCAGTTCAGTACATTCAGTTCAGTTGTGCATGAGGTCAGATGCATGACGGTTCATTTGTAAGAGATTCAGATACACAAAGTTTCAGTTGCAATAAAGCCGTATAGCATACCAGATAAATGCAAAAAATTAATCATTGCTATATATGAATATTGTTGTGGTGAAGGTAGGAAATGAGGCTAGTAGTTTTTTGTATCGAATCAAGAATCAAATAATGTTGTGTTCTATCCTCGTTCACATGAGATATTTCAATGGACTTCGTCCTAGGCAGCTTGAAAAAGGCTGTGGGACAACATAGAATGAAATGGAAATGTAAAACCATCGTGCACTTAGATTACGCTGATGATATGAGGTCCTGGATAATGTTAGGAAAATCAATGTATTTTTTTTAGATTTTGAGAGTTCAAGCCACAGGAGTCTTGAAAATTAATGATAAGAAGATTATGTTGCTTAGACCAGGATTTAGTGAAGATGAAAAGCTGATGCTGGGAAACGAAAACGTCGTTCAAGGGGATAGTTCTACTTATCTGGGCAGAATAATTAGTGAAGATGATGTATGTAGTGAATATACGAAAAGTTTATAATAAAAATAAAAAAAAAATTGAAGAGCTAAGGCCTATCGTGCTTTCTCACTATTAAAAAAGTTTAAGAGTAGGAACCAGACAATTTGTTGAATCACGTATAAAGTATTTGAAGATATAATGCTGTCATTAGTCAAGTAGGGCTTTGTAGCATGGCCGCTTTGGAAATAGAGAAGGATTTGCTAAACATTTTCAAAAGGAATTGTTCAAGGATAATTTTAGGTGCTTAATATTTCTATGGCTATAATGAGAGAAAGATTGAGATGGCTAGGAAATGTTTTGCGCGAACGATGAACGACAGATTGCCAAAGATTGTCCTTTTCTATCCTTTATATTTGGCCAATAAAATAAGGCGTGTCCTCACTGAATGGGGTTGTAAGAGGTCGTAAAAATGATTCATAGGCAATTTGAACTTCAAGCGTGGGTAAATAAGGAAGCTTTCAATAGATCAGGTTACATAAGAAGCTTGTGCAGTTGTTTTGGACTCAGGTGATTTGGGGCTACATCAGCTTGATAGTAGTATTAGCAGCAATGCACCAGCTGTGTCATAAAATTGACAGAAGTAAATAAAAGACGTACAGTTATGATAGACTCTATAGTTGCTAGTTTTTTGGATAAGTGATCTATAACCATGGTTCGTTTTTAAGAATTGTATTAATTTTTCTGGACCAATTCTGTACTATATGGAGTATGACCGCTGATGCTTTGAGATTATACAAAATATATTTATGGTTTTGGCCATTGTTCAGACAAAAATCAAGCAGTGGAGGGTGCTCTGAGCTATGTTGTAAAGAAAGTTTTTTTTTAATTTGGATTGTTTCCAGTCACTCTATTTCCCTCCCCAGACTATTGAGGCGCAATACTTACGTCTCCACCTTTGCCACCTGATTAGCTCATTCATTTAGTGCATACAGCCGTCATATCTTCAAGCAATGATGATGTCTTGAATGTTGGTTAAGATTCTCAACTCTAACATTGCTCGTTGGCTCCCTCTTTTAAGTTTTGGTATTAATGGCGTATTATCATTCAACCAATGCTGCCATGAATTTCGCAGTGATAATAAATCTTCGATAATGTTTTGTTAAAGGACTCATATCTCTCTCCCTCAGCTAAAGAGGAGAACCCGTATATCTATTCATGTCTCTTGTTTACATTTATCTTATGTTTACATTTGTCTTATGTTTACATTTGTCTTATTATGTTTACATCTTATGCATTAAAAACGGTGTATATATAAAACTTGTTGTGCTTTAAAGTGTTTCAAATTTTATTGTGTTGAAACTAATATCTCCATCCCCCTCTCTGCCTTAGCAATGAAGGTATGCTAGGAGTGACTTCTTAAAAAATTAAAAAAAAATCAAAAATAGAGAAAAACCTGTAAGTGTACGAAACGTCACCATTTGGTGCCACTGTCACAAGCACATTTGGTTGCGGTACGCTTATTACTGATGACCTTCTTTCGTTCACAACATAGACACTTGGTTTCCAAATTTTCTTAGCAAAATCATCACCCCCTCTTAAGACTAAAGGAGTGTTTGGAATGTCTTCATAGGTCAACCGATCGTCATTCCAGGAATGCTCCATGATCAAAGTGGATGCAAGGTCCTAGAAAAAACGAAAATAATTTTCTATGAAAAACAAAATAAAAGCGAAAAAAGGAAAAGTCTTGACTGCAGAAAGCAGTCAAGACACAAACCATAAGAAGTTCTTCTAGAAGAGAAAGCGGATTCACGGGAACAGCATTTTTGCAATTTGTTAAAGAGTAAATTCATGGAATGAAAAGGGGTAGAGGAAAGTGTAAGTATTTGTGTTGGCCTTAAGTGACTTTGTGCTGTAGTGAGTTGTCAGTTGTAGTAGTAGCTCATTTCACGAATATACAGTTCCAAAAAAGTACTGACGAGAAGAATTAATTTGAATCCAAAAAAGTATTTTTAAAACTTAGATGGGGCTGGTAGAGAATAGAGAAATGTGCCCAGCTCCTAGTTGGTAAGGACATCTTGAAGTTGGGCCCCCTCTCCCAATATAAACTCGTACGCATATAGTTGGGGCTTTCCAAGTTCTTTTGTATTAAAGACGCAAAATTGCTTTCCAAGCCTGCAAGTTGCTTCTAAGGCTCTATCATTGGTCTGGTTATTGTGCGTCGGGTACGAGTAAAAGTATGTTCTCTAGACTACCTCCCAAATCGGAAGTAAAGTTAGAGATTAAACTGAACTTATTTTATAGAGTTAAAACCCTTTTTTTTAGCTTATCCAAGGTTCGCTATAAAAAAGTATTATAACGATAATAATAAATTATATAAATACCACTGTGCAAACAGGAGGGCCCAAATTAAATACAAAGAAAAAAGAAAATGAATAATAAGTAAACTTTTCCTACAACAAAATTAGACAAATGAATTCATCAAAACCATTGAATGAAAGGATAAGGAGGTAATTGCAAATAAGCTTCTTCCTTTAACATTGAATTCGACATATTACAAGAGTCAAAAGCATCAACTTGAAGTTTTTTTGGTTTCCATACAGTCTCAGAAAATGCAATAAATCTAGAACTAGAAAATGTTTTACGCCGAAAAATAACAAGGTAAATCCTATCCGGAGAAAAAAAGAAAAGAAGTAAAAATATTTTGGCCGAGACCTTTGTGCAATTGTTATTGTTGTCACTGCAGGTAGAAAAAAAAATTTTGCTGCTTTATATTAGTTTCTCTTTTAAATGTTTGTTTTTATATGTTTCTTTGTGAACTTTTATCCATATTTTGTATTTTCCTTCCTGCACTGAGGCTGGTTGAAAGAAGGCCTTTTTCAAGACATTTGTATTTCTCTCTTGTTTTTTTTTTTTACAGGTTTTTAATTTACTGAGTCCTACTGAGTCATATTCTTAGTAGGGGGCCATCCCCAGGCCACTCAGCGCGTCCCCAGGCGGCGGATAGGTTAAAGTCCTGCAGATATGTAGGATACCTTCATAGAAGGCACGGACCTAGGGGGGACCTAGTTCTTAGGGGTCCATAATTGAAACTGGGACACCCTAGCCCGGGTGTCATAAACACAGGCGTAGGAGGAGGAAGGCCCCTAAGATGTACACCATATAGGGCCCACCGGCGTGTTGACACCTCCCGGTGGTTACAAACCTTCCCCCCGAAATGGGTCAAATTGCTCGGTGCTGCAGAACACCGAAAGGGAGGATCCCTTTCTGGAGGGACAACTGTGAAGGGCAGATGATCCAGAACCATGGACAATGGCCACTGCTAAGGAGACAGAGGAATGGCAAACCACTATCCTGACAAAAATGTCACGAAACTCCTTCTCTTTTATATGAAATGGCAAAAAATAGAATAAGAACCTGTGCTACCGCGTCCGGGGCAACCGACAGTCTGATATCTAGAGTTATATATACTAAAAATGATAATATTATTGATGATGATAACGATGATGATGGTAATGTTTCATTTACCGCGTCCGGGGCAACCGACGATTATTTAACCGATTTGACGACTCTCCAGTCAGAGAAGACACCAATAGTTACCCCAAAGACCACTTTCACTTGGAACATTAAACATACGAACACTTGTTAAACCGGGAAAAAAGGAATTAATTTTAAATGAAATCGACCGCTACCATTGGGATATTATTGGATAATCAGAGACCCACCTTCCTATAAATGGAATAGAAACCACAAACGGGAACACCTTCATCACCTCAGGACGAAGCGACGGTGTTCACTGTCAAGATGTTGGCTTTCTACTCTCAAAACGTGCTAAAAAATCTCTACTTGTCATAAATCCACTCTCAGAGCACATCATTACCACCCGTTTTAAAGGTTCCATCGCTAACAGTTCCATCATCTAAGTTTATGCCCCCGACTCTTCCCGGAGTGACCGAGATGCCGAAGACTTCTACACCCAGCTCCAACACACCATAGACCAGGTGCCCAAGAAGCATGTTCTGTTTGTCATTGGGGACTTTAACGCTATCGTCGGACAATCAAATGCAGGTTTCGAAGACACAATGGGCAAGTTCGGACATGGAAGACAAATCCTTAGGAGGGAAATGCTTATAGATTTCTGTCGTGATAACGAGCTTTTCATTACCAACACAATGTTTCGCCATAGAGAACGCAGAAAGGTCACATAGAGATCCCCAGACGGCCGAACCTCAAATATGATTGACCTTACACTGGTCCGCAAGCGTTGGAAGTCGTCAGTGCTGAATACAGTATCTTTGGCCGGTGGTGATTTTGACTCAGACCATGTTTTAGTCATGTCAGAACTCCGTATGCGCCTCCAAAAACCCCAACCACCCAAGAAAAGCTACCCAAAATACCTTGTCGATCTCCTAAAAAATGTTGAAACAAGAAAAAAAAATGCAAAACTGCTCTTTCGAATAAGCTGTCAAGCATTCAGCTCTCGGGAATCCCAACCACTGAGGAAGTCGACCATCTAGTTGATGAAAGCACCTCAATCATCAGAGAAACGGGCAATGAAATCTTAGGAGTACAGTCCCGCTCTGAAAAACCATGGATCACACCCTAAATCATCGATATATGTGATGAAAAACGTATTTACGCCAACAAACAAGACCGACAAAGCCAGGATGAATACAAGAGGTTAAAACGTCTAGTAGAGAAAAAATACGGCAGGCTCTGCGCCAATACGCCAGCGACAAGTGTCATGAATGCGAAAACGCCTTCAAAAAATGACAGCCACTACATGTACAAAAAAGTACGGGAACTGTCGAAAAAGAAACCCGTGGCACAGCAACAACCCTGTTATATAAACATGAACCACTGATCACAGATTCTGAAGAGAGTCGGGAACGCTGGAAGGAACACTTTTGCCAGAAACTGAACCCCACAATAACCCCTGACCCATCTATCCTACTGTCTTTTCGACTACCGGAGTACCCAGTAGATCCAAGTCCACCACCATTACGAGAAGAGGTAGTTGCTGCTATAGAATCTCTGAAAACAAATAAAGCTCCAGGCCCAGATGGCATACAGTCAGAGCTAATTAAGTCGGGCCCAGAAGAATTGGTAGACATCTATCATAAAGTCATAGTAGGCATCTGAGAAACAGGCTATTTCCCCAGATCTTGGGCGAAAGCCATGATTGCCCCCCCCCCCCTTTACAAAAAGGGTGAAAAAGACGACTGTAATAACTACAGACCAATTAACATGACAAGCCAACCGGCAAAGATCCTCACGAAAATTCTACTTGACCAACTAAAATCCCTGACAGACCTCACTTTAGAGGAATATCAGGCCGGCTTCCGAAGAGATTGATCTACTATAGATCAAATATTTTACACCCGGCAAGTGAAAGAAAAAAACATAGAAATTGCGAAAGAATTGCTCTTACTTTTTATTGACTTTAAGCAGGCCTTCGGTTTAATATGGCACAACGGTCTTTGGCACATACTTCTGCAATGTGGAGTCCCCAAAAACATGGTAATGTTGATCAAAGATATGTATTTGAACTTCTGTAGCCAGGTTCAGACGCCTGAGGGATTGACAGAAGAGTTCCAGACGTCAGCAGTTGCTCTTCAGGGTTGCCTCCTATCCCTTCATCTATTTCATCTGTTTCTAAATGCAGCTTTCTCACTTACTAAAACCACAGACGGTGCATCCATTGGAGGGAAACTTGCCGATAAATTAGCTTACGCAGACGGCATCGTGAAAATTAACAGTCATGAACATCTCCTCCAAACAGACACAAACGAGATAGTGTCAGCAACCGAAGTCCTTGGGATGGTTGTCAACACAACAAAACGAAAGTCAGGCGGGTATCCAGAGACTCTGCACCCAGAGTTATACAGCTAACAATAAAAGGAGAGCAAATTGAAAATACAGAATCTTTTGTCTACCTCGGCAGTCTTTTAACTTCTAACAACGATTGCTCAAAATCGATTAGGTGTAGACTGGGCCATGCAAAAAGCAGCTTCACGAGCCTATAATCAATTTGGAAAAGTAAATTACTATCATAATCATTGAAGGTCCGGTTCTTTAACTGTCTCATAATCCCCATTGCTATGTATGCAAGTGAAACATGGTCAATTAAAGCTGATGACCAAAGGCGAATCTTTGCATTGGAAACAAAATGTCTCCGTCGAATAGCAGGGATCACCTAAATTGTTCAAAAATGAACGAGCTCATGACCACAAATCCAGCCGGTTACTATAAAGGAATACGGCTTCTCACTGGCTCCTCTGTATGGCAAAGTGTAAGCGTATACGACGAATCTGGGAATAAGCTCGACGCCAATTCTATTAATAAGTATTTTGCTAGTATTTGCAAAAGCAATTTCCAGTGTTTCCCCCTTGGCTGTTCCATCTAAAACACCTGTGATTTTCCCTCACGAAGTTGCAAAGGTTCTTGAGAGACTTGACCCCAATAAGGCAAATTACCCTGGAGACATTCCAGCAACCCTATACAAAGAAAACTTAGCCTTTCTAGCTGAACCTCTTACTGCCTTTTTAAACGAGTGAGTGGTACGTTTGAGTGGTACCTTTCCAGATGATTTAAAAGAAGCAGTTGTAACACCAATACCTAAAGTTTCGAATCCAAAAGGGGTGGTTGACCTACGACCTATATCTTTGACCCCTGTTGTATCTAAACTTTTCGAACATTTTCTACAGAAATGGTTACTAGAAGATTTCTGTGATAAAATAGATCCCTGTCAGTATGGGTTTATCAAAGAATCTAGCAGAGTACATTATCTCATCAAAATTTTATGCAAGCAGACTTAGAAAAGGCTTTCGACAAATCAAGAAGCCCTGGAGCATCTAAAAAATAAAGATGCATTTGTAGAAATATTGCAAGCAGACTTAGAAAAGGCTTTCGACAAATCAAGCCATCCGGATATTCTTGAGTCAATGGAATGTTTTAGAGCTGTTTTAATTCGTATCGCTTATAGTTGTTTAGACGGACGGCAACAGTTTGCTATTACTGATGGGATAGAATCGTATTTTCTTGAGCTTTTCTGTGGAATACCTCAATGTATCAAAACGGGGCCTGTTTTAATTTTAATACTGTGTAACAAAATTGCGACTTGGCATGAAAACAGAGCGGAGTTTGCAGATGATTTATTATTGCTGATATTTCATAAGCTAGGATCCATGATTAGTACGGATGGCATAATTCACCGTTTGGAGGCTGACTGTGAAGAAAACGGCTTTCAATTAATAGGGAAAAAATGACACTACATATACAGGAAAATGACAAAGAAGGAACAAAAATTAAGATCTCCAGCCTGGTAATTTCCATTGGAAGAAAAAATTCAACTTTCTTTTTGTTTACATCAAGGCCAAACACTGCTAAAAAAGTATAAATATAATGATTACAACCACAAGGAAAGACAAATTCCAATTTCTTTTTTTATAACCTGTCCTTATTGAGGTGGTATCAATTTGATACCCTGAAATCCTTATAGATACCCTGGATTTCTTCGGAGTTAATTTGTCAGTAAATTCTACGTTCTACCTCCACCCACGCCAAACAATGTCACCACACTCTGCGATTTAAATAAGAAGACGGGCTAAGGAGAGATGGAAAGCAGTGAGATCAGATACTCCTAGTCGTTCACTTGGTTTCATGATGGAGGTACAAGAGGATCTTAATGCTCCATCAAAATTAACTTTATGATCCAATTAAAGTCTAAGTCCAAGATCCAATTAAGTCCATGATGATTATGGTCAAAGCAAATTCCTCATATTTCGAACCAAAATCTATTTTAGTTATCATTGGTACAAATGCTAGACCATAACCAACGCTATATTTTTGATAGATTGGTGTCTCTGCAGTTATTTGAAGGAATTAGCGATTTGCCAATGTTTCAAATTTTACCTCCACGCACGGCTGTCAAATCCCAGTATTGTGCAACCTGAGTGAAAAGATGCGTAATGGCTCCTGGACACCAAAAATCCTGAAGACTCTATATCGATGATCTGGGTGTCTCTGGAGGCAAAGTATTTATGAATAATATATACCCAACAATTTTTAGTTGAATTGAGATGTACCGACCGAGTTCAGGATGTCAAAAATTCGGGATGTCAGACCAAGACTTCTGAACATCTAAAGAGCCGGGTAGGTTTGGCTTCTTACTATTCTACAATCATATATTATGAGAGAGCCCAAGACTTTTCAGAACATAAAAAATGACCTTGAAAAATATGTTTTTGTTCATCTGAATTGCATCTCTTCTCCACTGCAGGAGATCCTGCAAAAATGAGATAGTACTTCTTCTTCTTAGTCTCGGTGTGTTAAATGCAGAAAAATTTGGTAGGGCCATGTGAGGTTTGTCTTCTCCTTTTTTGAACTTATTAAATGTGACGAAAGCTAAGACAGTAAATCAAAAATAGATCTTAAGATCTGAATTTGTCCATCTTATTTTTTAAGGATTTAGTGATGCTGTTGATACCTGGAGATAACGTTACAGAAAAAGGTGGTGAAAATATGACCAGAATTATGAGCTTTGATGGTTGAACTCTCGCAAGTGAACATTGAGGGGACAACGGCTTCATCGGTGACTTGAAGATTCTGTGGTTTAAGGTTGGTTGGTACTCCATCAAAGGGGAGTGGTATTCTACCAAGGGAAGCAAATCAATTCAGGTTTGCTATATTTGCAAATAAAATGAGGGGAAGAGTAACCGTTTTGAAATGGAAATATGGACAAAACTAAGGTAATATAAATTAAATATTAAACTGAGACTACCAAATTTTTATACAAATTTGTGTAATTTACATTTTGATTAAGACCATTGAGAAAGAAAATAACCAATGTCTGTTTGGTTTTGTTGCAAGATAGCATCGAAAACTTGATTTTCAGGGATCCCATCTCAAAAGTTTCTGCGGCACAGCATTATTAATTGTATCTTTGAACTTTAATGAGCTAACCTGGCTATAGTATTGCAGGTTATGAAGCACAGTAACAGTAACTGCAAGCCCAACACGAATCGGTCCATCGCTAGCTGGAAGTTGTCTTTTGTCATATACTTTTGGGTCGGTCAGCTGATCAAAAAGTTTCAACTGCACCTTCTCAGTTGCCAGTGCCAAAGACGTGAATCTGAAAGTTATAATTAAAGATTTATAATTGGTAAAAAACTGAAAAATCATGGTTTTTTACACTGACATGAGCATTGTCCTTTGAAGCCTTCTCAAATAACATGAACTTTAATCCTGAGAATATTTAATTCAAACACGTTTCAGGGGCACCACAAATTTAAGTAACTCAAGCTTCTAATTTAAATCCTCACAAACAATAATAGCAACAGAGCAACTCAAACCCATTTAACTGAACGCTCATTCAGCTGAACACCCGCTCAGTTAAACCCCTGTTTAACCCACCTCCGTACAGCTCAAACCCCATTTAGTTAAACCCTCGCTCAAAGAAAGAAAAATAAGACAAGTCCAGGTATTAAGCACTTTTTCAGGATTCTCAAGAATACGTCTCGTAATTAATTTAGTGTTGATGTGAAAATAAATGGCATCTATCGTTAACGAATCAGCTTTCTATTTGAATGATTTTTTCCTTTACCAAGTTTTCGAAACTCTTTTTCTTTTTTCCGCTTTCAAAGGGGACTGAGAAGAGGAGCATTCAAATGGGTATTTTTAAATTTAAATTAAGTTTTCTTGATTATGGAGACTTCACTGGTAGATCTTTCCTGGTTTCAAACCTTTACAATCCAAAAACAACGCTACAATCGAGTTTTGGTGCCATAAGGCATTTTATTATGGTGATATCATGACGTAATTATAAAAAGCAGGAAAATTTGATCATTAGCTGTTAAATGACCTTAAACAGCACTGTACGGTGCTCTAGTACCCAATTAGTGCTGAAGAAATATAATAGAAAAAAGTTGACTTATCAGCGTTGCCAACTCTTTTAAAAAATTCCCATAAATTTGTTGCCGCACTAAAATCGTGCTATTAAGATCAATTTAGATAATAGCTATCATTGCTGAATCAACATCAACAACAGATTTTCCTTACGAGACGGTTGTAAGGTTATGCTAAAATGTTGTCTTTCTCCATGATTTTGTCTGTACTTTGGTGCAGTTATGACTGCAACTATGAGATTTTGTTGTGTTAGGGCCCTGAGTATGAGAATTTTTTTAGTTTCAAAAATAGAAGACACAAGGATAGATTACTGTTTTTTTTAAGTGGGGGAGGATAATTTTGGCAATGACGCAGCATTAAAAAAATGAGGGTAAGGAGAATTTAGTTGGATGGGGACTAAGCTGAACAATGGTTCATTTGCATGGGAGTCAGTTAAACGAGGATTGAGTTATATGGAGGTTGAGTTACATGGAGGTTTAGTTGAAAAAATGCTCAGTTGCAAGAGGTTTCAGGTGCATGAGGGATCAATTGTATAGATTCAGTTGTACTTGGTATTTGGATTGACTCATATCCACCCATGTTTGTGACTCGGGGTTAGGAGTAAATAAATGTTTATGGGTCAAATAGTATTCATCTGCTAGGAAATTTCAGTCTATGGCTACTTGTTCTCCCGTATACTTTTGTGGCTGTCGAATGAACCTTTCCAGCTGTCAATTTGTACAAACCAGAGTTAGAACCCGTCTCGGTTTCTTCCTCTTTAATAAAAGATCTAAAACCAAACTGGCCAGAAATGAATACAAAGGCGACAAAACGGGTCTATGGCCAGCAAACGAAAACGAATAAAAAAAAAATGGGTTTCATGAAGGTGGCTAACAGTTATATATGTAAGTAATTTTATATTATCTATTTTATGTTAGTCTATTTTAGTTTTATGTATATTTTTTAGTTATATGTTTTAGTTTATATTTTTTTGTTTTTTTTGTCTATGCTGATGACGCCTTGTTGGATACGGGCAAAATATTTGTTGAATTTTTTTTTGTTCTCATTGTTTTCATTTACTGGCTATAGACCCGTTTTGTCGTCTTTACATTATTTTTTTTTATTTTTTTGTTTTATTTTTATAGGCTCCTTAGTGCCAAACAGGTCATCTCAGAAAATTGGAAAATAACAATTCCGCATACGAAATGAGAAACTGTCCAAAGGGATACGAAAAGCCTGATTTTCAAGAAGAAAAGAAGAAAAAAGGACCAAATAGCACAAAAGTTCCTCTCTTGGGCTTTTAATGTTTCAGTTTTATTATCATTCTACGTTTTAACCCAATTTTGATGAAGTCGAAAAACAATATAGTAACTCATGCAATAAAGCCAAAACAATTTTGTTAAAATAGTTTAAATTTGCTTAGTATATGTGACCAAAAACTTTTGTAGAATGATCGATGAAACATATGGTCAAACCCATGGGAGCATGAATACTATGGTACTGGCATTCTTATTTTATCGATTATTCGCCTTAACTAATATTCCAAATAGAAATATTAATACCAGCAATCAGTTTCGAGAACAGTTCTAAAAAGTTCTACTGAAAAAATCTCCTGAAATGCTTTTAGTGATCTGAGGCTGCTACTCTGTTCAGCTGAGAAGGTCTATATACGCATTCCTTACTTCTCAGACTATAAAATTCCAGGGACGAATCTAAGGGAGGTCAAGGGGATAGCCTGCCCCCGGCACTGTTTTGTAGGGGGTGCCAGCTCGTAGGCTACTTTTTAATTTGATCAAATAAATTTAGAACCCTAATTTTTCCGCTTTGGAATGGACCACCGTTTGCCTTGAAGATGTATTTGAGTATCCCTGTATCAGTCCCAGCCGATGATTAAATAGAAAGAATATATTTTCCACTGGAAATCGGGAGCGGCATTAAAATTTTAGACGAAGAGAATTTATTCCATATACAAAATGGGCATCTCCCTCCTCAATACCTCGCTGCCTATGCTAAAGTTTAACTTATTGTCACAACTAGTTTTTCAAGTTATAAAAAGTTTAGTGTAAAGAGCGAAGTGTTGAGGAAGGAGAAGCCCCTTTCATAAACGGAATAATTTTTGTTCGTTTCAAGTTTTAATGTCGTTCCTTACTTTCAGTTGAAATCTTTATTTTATTTAATTTCTGATGGTTTTTTCAAATAACCCATGATACACAAAATGGTACGTAAAAGTTTTGAAGACCGAGTGGCAAAACTAATCTGTAAAGTAGTAATAAATGAAATTATTTTTCAATACGTTGATAATATAAATTAAACTTTTGTTCTTGAATTTCCTAATTTACTGTGTGTCTTTGATTGTTTTATTTCTTTATTTTTTACAGTCAAGAACTATAATATTCTATTATATGATGTGATTTATTTTCCATTATATGCCGATGTTTTGATAAAATGAACTGCTTTTAAAATATTCAAACGTGACTTGTTTAATTTTTTGAAGCTGGCATCATAACGTATCTAAAAACTGGCGAAGGTCAGACCAACTAAATAAATTTTGGGGAAAAAGCTTTAAGCTTTAGATTAAATAAATACATTTTTTGGGAAAAGCCTTAACTGCCAATATACTTTACACCCAGCCCGGAATGTCCCATGCATTTTAACCATGTGTAACTCTTGCTTTCACTGTGTACCTATAAGTTGAATCAATGATGACAAAATCAGGAAACACAAAAACACTCAAGAAATTGATAATTTGGGAAATACATTTCCACACAAAGGAGGGGGAGGAAGTAAAGTATAGAAGAAGTGATTTCAAAATGTGTTAAAAATATTTCTTTTCACCTATTATGAAGTAAGAATTAATTTCTTATCGTATCTCCTTCTCAATAGCCCCTATTCTTGGCTAATACCGTTGGTAAAACTGTAAAAAAAAACAACTATTTCCTACTGTAAACTAATACCAACCCAGAAAAAAAATATAGCCTTAGGCATTACCAATGGCGTCGTTTGGGAGGGGCAAGGGGGGCAGTTGCCTCCCCCCAGTAATCTGGAGAAAAAATTATTATATAGTCCGTGCTCCTTGAATATCCGAAAGTAGATCCCTCTTTCCCCCCCCCCCCAATGAATATGTTGTGGATTCACCACTGGGCATTAACTGGCCTATTAATGGATGTTTAGAGGAGTGAAAATTAAATTTGAAACATTGCAGAATTAAGAATCAAATGAAGCCACTTTTTTGCTACCACTCTGCTTATTTCATATTGGGGATCTTGGTTCGTGATCCCCATGCTGTCTAAAGTATACCTGCATCTTTGAACAATAACCTAGTCCTTGTTATATGTAGGACATAAATTAGATACAAATTAAATAAATATGCCATTTGATTCCCAGTTTTAATCTCTTTTCAAACATAACAGGCATAATCACTGGTGTTGCTAGCCTGACCTATACGCATTACTTATGGTATATAGCATACTTATTGATATTATTATAGTTTATTTATTATTTTGTAGATTAGAGGGGGTACTTCCTCCTCGATACCTCGCTGTTCACGCTAAAGTTCTTTAGTACGAGTTTCTTATTGTAATTAAACATCCCTTGTGTTTCAGAAGTCGTTTTTAAAGAATCGGGACGAAAAGTCAAACTTCAGCTTAAAGAGCGATGTAAGGAATAGGGACAACCTCCCTGATATACAAAATAATTTTTTTTTTAGTTTAAGTTTTAATGTTGCTCCTTACTTTCGGTTGATAAGACTCGTTTTTTTATTATTTCTGAACGTTTGTTAAATAATGCCAAAAAATAAAGCTACCCTCCTTGGAAAATTCCCTCCCCTACAGAAAATTCCTCAAAATAAAACTTTTCTCACGTAAAATTCCCTTTACCCACCTACCTGGAGATTACCCCCTGGACATTTACATCCTCACTGAAAATCCTCTTGTAAAATTTCTCGCTGACGTTTTCAAATCGAGTCGGAAATCCTCTTTCTTGGAAATCCCCTTTCCCAGAAAAACAACCACCCCTAATGTGTTATTTTATGTCAAAATTCAAATCATAGCACCTAATTTTTTCAAAAGAAAATAGAGAATAGCCGGTTTATGGAATAGCTACCTCTCGATTTCCCAGGCGAACGCCATACCACAAGGCTATACACAGTAGTATGCGTCGTCTGGATTTGCGGAGACATATAGCAATCTCCATGTTATTTGCATAGACATATAGCAACTACAACGCTATTCTGGGCCCTTACATTCATTCCTATGCTGTTTGGGGCCTTCGTTATACTATGTTCCGTCTTGTACTTGTTACATAACATGTTATGAAGGACAAGTTGTTCTGACGCAATTTACCAGATTTCTAGTTCATGCTATACATATCTTTGTGACATTTTTGCAAAAAGGGATAATGAGATTCGCAAATTGGACGAGCGAGGATAGTACGAATTGCTTGTGAAAAACCCCAGATGAATTAGTTGAAAATAAAGTTTTAACGGACAAGTTTTTCTGACACAATTTACAGACCAGATTTCTAGTTCATATATTTTTTGATAACTTGATAGGTGATTTGAATAAAAGAAATTCAAATATTTTTTCTATGAAATAGAAGCTAAGTCAATTTGCGAAAAGGTATTCCATTTGCACAAATCTGATCTGATTGAATTGTCGCCGACAATGAGATTTAATCACTGCTAAGCCTATTGTTATTGCGAAAGGGTTACCCAATTTACTTCTTAGTGTTAAATGACAAATTTCCAAATACGATCATTTTGAAAAGCAGACAAAAAAATTGGACACTATAATCAGAATTATTTGATTAACATTTAAAAAGGGTAATGAGATATGTGATCTGTATAATACACAAGTGATGTTTGATAAGTATTGTCAATTTAAAATAGGATCTAACTTTCCCTTTGTTCCCTCATTTCTGAAGGGCAGGATATAACTTAATATACTTAGACAATGAACGATATTAATTAATGTTTTGAATAATAGTGATTATTCTCATAATAGTGGTTAATGATTCTAATTAGTGATTGGATTGTATCAGTGGAGAAAAAAGGATTGAACTGATTAACAGTTAAGGTAACCCCAAAGGAGCTGTTAACTGAGGTAATTTTTTATGAATTTTATAAATACCTTAAGAAGAATCCGAAACGTTTGATTAACATTTGCAAAAAAAAAGAACTAAGGGAACTTGCGAAATGGAGGAGATGGGGTGGCTATGCACTGTATAATATAAAATTGATGTCTTGGAGAGTTAGGGGTCGTGTGTGTCTCTTTGGGCTATGTGTGTCTCTTTGGGGCGTTTGAATCTTTTGGTCTGTATGTGTCTGTATGGGCGTGTTTTGTCTATTTGGACGGTGTATGGGTCTCTTTGGGCTTTGTGTGTCTAGTAGGGGTGTGTGGGTATGTTTTTCCTGTGTCTGTGTCTCTTTGGGCTGTGTGTGTCTCTTTGAGCTGTGTGTCTCTTTGGGCAGTTTGAATCTTTTTGGTCTGTGTGTGTCTCTTTTAGCTTTTTGTGTCGTTTTGGGCTTTGTGTGTCTCTGTTGGATGTGTGCGTCTCTTTGGGCCGTGTGCATCTCTTTGAGCTGTATGTGTCTCTTTGGACTGTTTGAGTTATTTTGGTCTGTGTGTCTTTCTTTTGGCTGTTTGTGTCTCTTAGGGGTCGTGTGTGTCTCTTTGGGCTATGTGTGTCTCTTTGGGGCGTTTGAATCTTTTGGTCTGTATGTGTCTGTATGGGCTATGGGCGTTTTCTTTATATTTTGGCTATGTTTGTGTGTCATATGGCTTCATGTTTATATTAGGACTGTGTGTATGTCTCTTTATACTGTGTGTGTCTCTTTGGGCTGTGTGTGTCTCCTTAGGCTGTATGTCTCTTTGGAAAGTTTGAATCTTCTTCGTCGGTGTTTGTCTCTTTTGGCACTTTGTATCGGTTTGGGCTTTGTGTGTCTCTGTTGGCTGTGTTCATCTCTTTGGGCTGTACAAATCTCTTTTAGATGGATTTGTTTCTTTGGGCTGCGTGTGTCTATTTGGGCTGTGGGTGTCTCTTTGGGCTGTGTGTGTCTCTTTAGGCTGTGTGTGTCTCGTTGGACTGTGTGTCTGTTTTGGGGGCCAGAGTCCCTGGTGCCTCTAGTGGTCCCTTGTAGCCGTTTGATTCTTGGAGTTCTGTTTTTTTCTCAGGGAGTTGCGTTTCTCTTTGGCAGGTCTGATCCTCATATATCTGTGTGGGTATCGTTTGACTGTGTGTGTCTCTTTTGGCATTGATACTCTTTGGTCGATTTGTGTCTTTTTGGTCGGTTTGTGTGTCTCTTTGGGCTGTTTGTCTCCTTGCGGGGTCGGTTTGTATATGTGGGCAGTGTGCGTCTGGGTTTTGTGCTTGTGTGTCTTTGTGCTTTGTGAGTCTATTTGGGCTGTGTGTCTCGATTGACTGTTTGAGTATTTTTGATCTGTTTGTTTCTATTTGGGCTGTTTGAGTCTTTTTTAGGCTGTGTTTGCCTCTTTGGGCTTCTGTCTTTTTGGGCTGTTTGTGTTTCTTTGGGCTATGTGTGTCTCTTTTTGCTGTTTGAGTCATTTTGGGCTGTGTGTCTTTCTTTTGGCTGTTTGTGTCTCTTAGGGGTCGTGTGTGCCTCTTTGGGCTATGTGTGTCTCTTTGGGGGTTTGAATCTTTTGGTCTGTATGTGTCTGTATGGGCTTTTTTTGTCTCTTTGGGCTGTGTGTGTGTCTCTTTGGGCTTTGTGTGTCTCCTCGGGCTGTGTGTGTCTCTTTAGCCTGTGTGTGTGTCTCTTTGGGCTGTGTATGTCTCTTTAGGCTGTGTGTCTCTTTGGGCAGTTTGAATCTTTTCTGTCTGTGTGTGTCTCTTTTAGCTTTTTGTGTCGTTTTGGGCTTTGTGTGTCTCTGTTGGATGTCATGCGTCTCTTTGGGCCGTGTGCATCTCTTTGAGCTGTATGTGTCTCTTGGGATGTTTGAGTCATTTTGGTCTGTGTGTGTTTCTTTTGGCTGTTTGTGTCTCTTAGGGGTCGTGTGTGTCTCTTTGGGCTATGTGTGTCTCTTTGGGGCAAACTGCCCAAAGAGACACACAGCCTAAAGAGACATACACAGCCCAAACAGACACACACACAGGCTAAAGAGACACGCACAGCCCGAAGAGACAAAAAAAGCCCATACAGACACATACAGACCAAAAGATGTGTCTCTTGGGATGTTTGAGTCATTTTGGTCTTTGTGTGTTTCTTTTGGCTGTTTGTGTCTCTTAGGGGTCGTGTGTGTCTCTTTGGGCTATGTGTGTCTCTTTGGGGCGTTTGAATCTTTTGGTCTGTATGTGTCTGTATGGGCTATGGGCGTTTCCTGTCTCTTTGGGCTATGTGTGTGTCTCTTTGGGCTTTGTGTGTCTAATCGGACTGTGTGTATGTCTCTTTAGCCTGTGTGTGTCTCTTTGGGCTGTGTGTGTCTCCTTAGGCAATGTGTCTCTTTGGACAGTTTGAATGTTTTTGGTCTGTGTGTGGCTCTTTTGGCAGTTTGTTTCGGTTTGGGCTTTGGGTCTCTGTGTTGGATGTGTGCGTCTCTTTGGGCCGTGTAAGTCTCTTTGAGATGTATGTGTCTCTTTGAGCTGTATGTGTCTCTTTGGGCTGTGGGTGTCTCTTTGTGATGTTTGTGTATCTTTAGGTTGTGTGTGTCTCGTTGGACTGTGTGTCCTTTTGGGGTGTCTGAGTCTTTTTGGTCTGTATGTGTCTCTTTGGGCTGTTTGTGTATTTTAGTTCTGTGTGTTTCTCTTTGGGTTGTGTGTCTCTTTGGGCTGTCTGAGTCTCTTTGAGCTGTGTGTGTCTCTTGTGGATGTGTGTGTCTCTTTGGGCTGTGTGTCTCTTTGTGCTGTTTGAGTCTTTTTGGTCTGTGTGTGCGCCTCTTTGAGCTGTTTGTGTCTTTTCGGTCTGTGTTTGCCTCTTAGGGATGTGTTGTTTTTTGGGGCTGTTGTTGTTTCTGTTGGCTTGTTGCGTCTCTTAGTTATGTTTGTATCGTTGTTCTCTTATAGGATAAATTTTATGTGTGTTTCTATATGGGCTTTATTATTCTTTATTTGGCTGTGTTTTTCTCTGTGTGCTTGTGTCTCTATGGGCTGTTTGTGTTTATTCTGGCTATGTGTGTCTCTTTGTGCTGTTTGAGTCATTTTGGTGTGTTTGTCTTTCTTTTGGCTGTTTGTGTATCTTAGGGGTCGTGTGTGTCACTTTGGTGATTGTGTGTCTCTGTGGGGTGTCTGAATCTTTTTGGTCTGTCTGTGTCGGTACGGGGGTTTTTTGTCTCTGTGTGCTGTGTGTGTGTCTCTGTTTTGTTATTTTGTCGCTTAGGGCTTGGTGTTTATCTTCATCCTGTGTGTGTGTCAATGGGCTATTTGTATTTTTTCATGCGGTGTGTCTTTATGTTAAATTTCAGTCTTTTTGGTCTGCGTTGGTGTATGTGAGATGTTTGTGTCTTTTTGGGCTTTGTGTGTCTCTGTTGGATGTGTGCGTCGCTTTGGGCCGTGTGCATCTCTTTGAGCTGTATGTGTCTCTTGGGATGTTTGAGTCATTTTGGTCTGTGTGTGTTTATTTTTGCTGTTTGTGTCTCTTAGGGGTCGTGTTTTTCTCTTTGTGCTATGTGTGTCTCTTTGGGGCGTTTGAATCTTTTTGTATTTATGTTTATTTATGGGAGTGTTTTTTCTAGTTTTTCTGTTTGTGTGTATCTTTTGGCGTTTTGTGTCTCTTAAGACAGTGTGTATTTCTCTTTATCCTGTGTGTGTCTCTTTAGGCTGTGTGTGTATCTTTATGATGTGTGTCTCTTTGGGCAGTTTGAATCTTCATGGTCTGTGTGTGCCTCTTTTGGTTGTTTGTGTCGTTTTGGGCTTTGTGTCTCTCTGTTGGATGTGTGCGTCTCTTTTGACCGTGTGCGTCTCTTTGAGTGGTATCTGTCTTTTTGGGTTCTGGGTGTCTCTTTATGATGTGTGTGTCTCTTTAGGCTGTGTGTGTCTCGTTGGACTGTGTGTCTTTTTGGGATGTCTGAGTCCTTTTAGTCTGTATGTGTCTCTTTGGGCTGTTTGAGTCTTTTAGGTCTGTGTTTGTCTCATTGGGCTTTGTTTCTCTTTGGGATGTCTGTGTATCATTGAGCTGTTTGTATCTCTTGAGGCTCCGTGTGTATAATTTGGCTATGTGTGTCTTTTGGATCTTTGATTCTTTTTTTGCTTTTATTGTCGTGCTATGTGTTTCTCTTTGGGCTGTTTGAGTATTTTTTGTCTGTGTTTGTTTCTTTTGACTGTTTATGTCTCTTAGGAGCCTTGTGTGTATTTTTGTGGTATGTTTATCTCTTTGGAGTGTTTGAATCTTTTTGGTCTGTTTGTGTCTCTTTGGGCTTTGTGTGTCTCTTCGGGCTGTGTGTGTCTCTTTAGCCCGTGTGTGTCTCTTTGGTCTGTTTGTCTTTCTTTGGGCTATGTGTGTCTCTTTGGGATGTTTGAGTCATTTTGCTCTTTGTGTGTTTCTTTCGGCTGTTCGTGTCTCTTAGGAGCCATGTGTGTCTCTTTGAGATTTTTTTGGGTGTCTGAGTCTTTTTGGTCTGTATGTGTCTCTTTGGGCTGTTTGAGTCTTTTAGGTCTGTGTTTGTCTCTTTTGGGTGTTTTTCTCTTTTGGATGTCTGTGTATCTTTGAGATGTTTGTGTCTCTTTTGTCTGTGTGTGTCTCTTTGGGCTGTGTGTCTATTTGGGCTGTTTGAGTCTTTTTGGTCTGTTTGTGTGTCTCTTTGGACTGTTTGAGTCTTTTTGGTCTGTGATTGTCTTACTATGTGTTTTTCTTTGGGCTATTTGAGTCATTTTGGTCTGTGTTTTTGTCTTTTGACTGTTTGTGTATCTTAGGAGTCATGTGTGTCTCTTTGGGCTATGTGTGTCTCTTTGGGGTGTTTGAATCTTTTTGGTCTGTATGTGTCTCTTTGGGCTGTGTGTGTCTATTAGGGCTGTGTGTGTCTCTTTAGCCAGTGTGTGTCTCTTTGGGGTGTGTGTGTTTCTTTGGGGTATGTTTGTCTATTTGGGGTTTTTGAGTCATTTTGCTCTTTGCATGTTTATTTTGTCTGTTTGTGTCTATTAGGAACCATGTGTGTCTCTTTCAGATTTTTTGGGATGTCTGAGTCTTTTTTGGTCTGTATGTGTCTCTTTGGGCCGTTTGAGTCTTTTAGGTCTGTGTTTGTCTCTTTGGGTTGTGTTTCTCTTTAGGCTGTATATGTCTTTTTTAGGTGTTTTTTTCTCTTTATGCTGTGTGTGTCTCTTTGGGCTGTGTGTCTCTTTGGGCTGTTTGAGTCTTTTTGGTCTGTTTGTGTGTCTCTTTGGGCTGTTTGAGTCTTTTTGGTCTGTGTTTGTCTCTTTGGGCTGTTTGTGCCTCTTTGGGCTGTTTGTGCCTCTTTGGGCTCTTTGGGCTCTTTGGGCTTCTTTGGGCTTTGTGTGTCTCCTTGGGTTGTGTGTCAATACATTTAAGCAATAAATATCTTTAAGCTTAACCCTTCTTTTTGCTTTAGAATAGTTCTATTGTGAGCAAGTAACAAACTCTTTCCTGAAGTCACCTCTTGGATACACAATGACTTAGATACAAGATTTAGAAATTTAATTCAAGAAATTATGAAAAAAAATTCTCAATAAGTAACAATTTCTTTTTTGAAGTCAACTCTTGGATACACAATACGGAAATTTCATTCAAGAAATTATGAAAAAATTCTCAGTAAGTAACAATTTCTTTCTTGAAGTCAACTCATAGATGCACAATACGGAAATTTCATTCAAGAAATTATGAAAAAATTTGTAAGAAATAAACAACTCGTAAAAGATATAACATCTTGGATA
The DNA here is from genome assembly GCF_049724085.1 of Artemia sp. Qi Xiang Cuo. NCBI lineage: Eukaryota > Metazoa > Arthropoda > Branchiopoda > Anostraca > Artemiidae > Artemia > Artemia sp. Qi Xiang Cuo. The sequence goes on from NC_142814.1 coordinate 47,172,388, forward strand.
TACAGTACAGATACTTCATTCAAGAAATTATGAAAAAATCGCAAGTAAGTAACTTTTTTTTCTCTTTATCCCAAACAATTTTCACTTAGCTACACGATGTAGAAATTTGTCTTGAATTCACCTGTTGGATAAACAAAAAGACATTTCGTTCAAGAAATTATGACAAAATTCTAAGTAAGTAACAAACTATTTATTGTTTTCACGAGTTAGATATACGATGTAGAAATTAAATTCAAGAAATTATGTAAAAATTCTCAGTAAGTAACAATTTCTTTCTTGAAGTCAACTCTTGGATACACAATACAGAAATTTCATTCAAGAAATTATGAAAATATTTGTAAGTAAGTAACAAGCTCTTTATTGATTTCACCTCTTGGATATACAGTACAGATACTTCATTCAAGAAATTATGAAAAAATCGCAAGTAACTATCAAATTCTTTCTTGAAGTCACCTCTTGGATACACAATACAGAAGTTTCATTAAAGAAATTATGAAAAAATTGTAAGTAAGTAGCAAATTCTTTCTTGAATTCACCTCCTGGATAAACAAAGACATTTCGTTCAAGAAATTATGACAAAATTCTAAGTAAGTAACAAACTCTTTATTGTTTTCACGAGTTAGATATACAATGTAGAAATTAAATTCAAAAAATTATTAAAAAATTCTCAGTAAGTAACAATTTCTTTCTTGAAGTCAACTCTTGGATACACAATATGGAAATTACATTCAAGAAATTATGAAAATATTTGTAAGTAAGTAACAAACTCTTTATTGATTTCTCCTCTTTGATATACAGTACAGATACTTCATTCAATAAATTATTAAAAAAACGCAAGGAAGTAACTTTTTTTCTGTTTATCACAAACAATTTTCAATTAGCTACACAATGTAGGAATTTAATTCAAGAAATTATGTAAAAATTCTCACTAAGTAACAATTTCTTTCTTGAAGTCAACTCTTGGATACACAATACGGAAATTTCATTCAAGAAATTATGAAAATATTTGTAAGTAAGTAACAAGCTCCTTCTTGAATTCACCTGTTAAATAAACAAAGAGACATTTCTTTTAAGAAATTATGAGAAAATACTAAGTAAGTAACAAACTATTTATTGTTTTCAAGAGTTAGATATACGATTTAGAAATATAAGTCAAAAAATTATGACAAAAATCTCAGTAAGTAACCATTTATTTATTGAAGTCAACTCTTGGATACACAATACGGAAATTTCATTCAAGAAATAATGAAAATATTTGTAAGTAAGTAACAAAACTCTTGATTGATTTCAGCTCTTGGATATTAAGTACAGATACTTCATTCAAGAAATTATGAAAAAATCGCAAGTAAGTAACTTTTTTTCTCTTTATCACAAACAATTTTCACTTAGCTACACAATGTAGAAATTTAATTCAAGAAATTAAGAAAAAATTCTTAGTAAGTAACAATTTCTTTCTTGAAGTCAACTCTCGGATACACACAATACGGAAATTTCATTCAAGAAATTATGAAAATATTTGTAAGTAAGTAACAAGCTCTTTATTAATTTCACCTCTTGAATATATAGTACAGATACTTAATTCAACAAACTAGATTAAACACGTTTTGAAACTACATGCTATTTGCATGCCTTTCCTTGGCACCTCTCCAAACGAGCGGGGATTCCCCACTGGTTCCTACACATTGCAAAAAAACTTGAGCAGTACGAAAACTCCACGTTTTCAACCAGACTCGTTTTTTAGAAAACACACCCACAGAGATGACACACACATAGAGACGAGACACGCACAGACACGACACACAAACAGAGTCATAGTGAGAGAGATATCCAAAAAGTGGTGTTGATCTAGGTTCACTTCGAGTGGCGAGCCACTCTAAGTGAACCTAGATCAACCCTACTTTTTGGATATCTCTCTCACTATGACTCTGTGTGTTTGTCGTCTCTGTGCATGTCTCGTCTCTATTTGTGTGTGTCATATCTGTGGGTGTGTTGTCTAAAAAACCAGTCTGGTTGAAAACGTGGAGTTTTCGTACTGCTCACTTTTTTTGCAATGTGTAGGAACCAGTGGGGAATCTCCGCTCATTTGGAAAGGTGCCAAGGAAAGGTATGCAAATAGTATGTAGTTTCAAAACGTGTTTAATCACGTTTCTTGAATGAAGTTTCTGTACTGTATATTCAAGAGGTGAAATCAATAAAGAGCTTGTTACTTACTTACAAATATTTTCATAATTTCCGTATTGTGTATCCAAGAGTTGACTTCAAGAAAGAAATTGTTACTTACTGAGAATTTTTTCGTTATTTGTTGAATTAAATTTTATACAATGTGTAGCTAAGTGAAAATTGTTTGTGATAAAGAGAAAAAAGGTACTTACTTGCGATCTTTTTTTAATTTTTTGAATAAAGTATCTGTACTGTATATCAAAGAAGATAAATCAATAAAGTCTGGTATTTACTACGAATATTTTTATTATTTCTTGAATGTAATTTCCGTATTGTGCATCAAAGAGTTGACATCAAAAAATAAATTGTTACTTACTGAGAATTTTTCATAATTTCTTGAATTAAATTTCTACATCATGTATCTAACTCGTGAAAACAATAAAGAGTTTGTTATTTACTTAGTATTTGCTCACAATTTCTTAAACGAAATGTCTCTTTGTTTATTTAACAGGTGAATTCAAGAAAGAGCTTGTTACTTACTTACAAATATTTTCATAATTTCTTTAATGAAATTTCCGTATTGTGTATACGAGAGTTGACTTCAAGAAAGAAATTGTTACTTACTGAGAATTTTTTCATAATTTCTTGAATTAAATTTCTACATTGTGTAGCTAACTGAAAATTGATTTTGATAAAGAGAAAAAAAGTTACTTACTTGCGTTTTTTTCATAATTTCTTGAATGAAGTATCTGTACTGTATATCCAAGAGGTGAAATCAATAAAGAGTTTGTTACTTACTTACAAATATTTTCATAATTTCTTGAATGTTTTTCCGTATTGTGTATCCAAGAGTTGACTTCAAGAAAGAAATTGTTACTTACTGAGATTTTTTTCATAATTTCTTGAATTAAATTTCTACATCGTGTATCTAAGTCGTGAAAACAATAAAGAGTTTGTTACTTACTTAGAATTTTGTCATAATTTCTTGAACGAAATGTCTTTTTGCTTATCCAACAGGTGAATTCAAGAAAGAATTTGCTACTTAGTTACAATTTTTTCATAATTTCTTTAATCAAATTTCTGTATTGTGTATCCAAGAGGTGACTTCAAGGAAGAATTTGTTACTTACTTGCGATTTTTTCATAATTTCTTGAATGAAGTATCTGTACTGTATATCCAAGAGGTGAAATCAAAAAGGAGTTTGTTACTTACTTACAAACATTTTATAATTTCTTGAATGAAATTTCCGTACTGTGTATCCAAGAGTTGACTTCAAGAAAGAAATGGTTACTTACTGAGAATTTTTTTCATAATTTCTTGAATTTAATTTCTACATCGTATATCTAACTCGTGAAAACAATAAAGAGTTTGTTACTTACTTAGAATGTTGTCATAATTTCTTGAACGAAATGTCTTTTTGTTTATCCAACAGGTGAATTCAAGAAAAATTTGCTACTTACTTAGAATTTTTTCATAATTTCTTGAATGAAATCCCCGTATTGCGTATCCAAGAGTTGACTTCAAGAAAGAAATTGTTACTTACTGAGAATTTTTTAATAATTTCTTCAATTAAATTTCTACAACATGTAGCTCAGTGAACAGAGTTTGTAATGAAGAGAAAAAAAAAGTTACTTCCTTGCGATTTTTTCACAATTTCTTGAGTGAAGTATCTGTACTGTATATTCAAGAGGTTAAATCAAAAAAGAGTTTGTTTCTTACTTACAAATATATTCATAATTTCTTGTATGAAATTTCCGTATTGTGTATACAAGAGTTGACTTCAAGAAAGAAATTGTTACTTACTGTGAATTTTTTCATAATTTCTTGAATTAAATTTCTACATCGTATATCTAACTCGTGAAAACAATAAAGAGTTTGTTACTTACTTAGAATATTGTCATAATTTCTTGAACGAAATGTCTTTTTGTTTGTCCAACAGGTGAATTCAAGAAAGAATTTGCTACTTAGGTACAATTTTTCGTAATTTCTTGAAAGAAATTTCCGTATTGTGGACCCAAGAGTTGACTTCAAGAAAGAAATGATTACTTACTGAGAATTTTTTCATAATTTATTGAGTTAAATTTCTGCATCGTGTAGCTAAGTTAAAAAATTTAGTGATAAATAGAAAAAAAAGTTACTTACTTGCGATTTTTTCATAATTTCTTGAATGAAGTATCTGTACTGTATATCCAAGAGGTGAAACCAATAAAGAGATTGTTACTTAATTACAAATGTTTTCATAATTTCTTGAATGAAATTTCCGTATTGTGTATCCAAGAGTTGACTTCAAAAAAGAAATTGTTACTTACTGAGAATTTTTTTTCATAATTTCTTGAATTAAATTTCTGAATCTTGTATCTAAGTCGTTGTGTATCCAAGAGGTGACTTCAGGAAAGAGTTTGTTACTTGCTTACAATAGAACTATTCTAAAGAATAAAGACGGGTTAAGCTTAAAGATATTTATTGCTTAAACGTATTGACACACAACCCGAAGAGACAAACAAAGCCCAAAGAGAGAAACACACATAGCAAAAAGACACAAACAACAGCCAATAGAGACAAAGAAACAGACCAAAACGACTCAAACAACCCAAAGAGATACACAGCCCAGAGAGACACAAACAGCCTCAAGAGACACACACACCTCAAAGAGACACAGACAGCCCAAAGAGAAACACAACCCACAGAGACAAACACAGAACTAAAACAAACAAACCCAACACAGACACAAATACAGAAAAATAATACACGGGCACCCCAAAATGACAAATAGTCCATCGAGACACACACAGCATGAGGAGACACACACATACCAAAGAGAAACCCACAAACCCAAGTGACACAAAAAGTACATAGCGACGAACATGAAAAAAAGAGAAGCACATATGAATCAGAGAGACACATACACACAACACCCACACCAACAGCCAAAAGAGGCACACACAGACCATAAAGATTCAAACTGCCCA